>NW_007736792.1:54477-60424 GCF_000696425.1 Galeopterus variegatus
GCGCCCCGCGCCCCTCCGTCTGCCCTTCTCCAGCCCCGCGCCCCGGCTTCCTCCCAGGATCCCTGCTGGGCTGTCGCCCGGAGTGCGGGTGGAAACCCGGAGAATGCCCGGCTGAGGGCCCTGAAGGCGGGTCAAGGACCCAGGGCCCACCCTGAGGCTCTGGTTGATGGGCTTTGAGGGCTGGGGGCTTGGGGATGCCCTGAGGAAAAGTGGGCAGGGGTTAGAATAAAGCTGGGCTTAAGGGCCTTGGCCACCAAATTCCGCAAACACTTGTTTTCTTCCTGGGGCTGCATCTGGGACACACGCAGGGGTGTGATTGGATATGGCGTGGGCTGTTGCTCTGCGTCTCGTGTGCGCTATTCTGTGCACCCAAACACATCGTGACATCTCGGCAAGTGGATCATGCATTCTACTTCCCGGTGCCCCGTGCCCGCTGGACGTCCCGAGATGGGTGTGGGGATCGTGCAGATCGTCCAACCCCAGGCTTCACTGGGGATGCAGGAGTTGAAGGAGGATAATTCAATCTCGGCTAGAGTGAAATAATGTCAGGTCCGGAGGCTGGCTGGAAGACATAGTTTTAAATTCAATTTAACTTTTCGGAGCCTTGCTTGGTGTTCTCAAATGACAGCAAGGATGTCACAGAGAAGGAAAGAGAGAGAAAAATTGCCTCTAGTGAAGGAGCCGGGTAGATACTACGGACCTCGTGGCCAGGAGATTGAGATCTAAGTTGCAAGGGTTACGTGGGCGCCATTACAGCAGGCAAGAAGTGGGGTTCAGAAAGATGCGTGAGAGATGGCAAGGAGACCTTTTTGTCTAAGTGGTAGCCAAAAAGCCCCAACTGTGAGAGAACAGGCCAGGTGAGCACGAAGGAAGTGGAGCACGTGCTAGTCCAGGGCCTATTTGCTCCCCACCTGCTTGTGCGTCCCTCCTAGGGTTGGAAAGGGAGCCAGGGACAAAGGTTCCTCGGTGTGGGCTTGTAACAGAGAGAGAGAGACCAAGTCTTATGGATGCAACTTTTAACCCTTTTTTTGGGGGGGGGTGTCTGGCCAATATTGGGATCCGAACCCCTAACCTTGGTGTTGTAAAGCTACACTCTAACCAAGTGAGCTAACCAGCCAGCTGAATCTTTAGATTATGAATGGGGAACTATGTCCTACAGAATTTCAGATGAAGCTAAGGGAGAAGATACTAAAAATCTAATTGTAGATCTGGGAGATGGGATTATGGAGAGAGAATTGCTCTTTGTTCTATGTGCATGAAGAAATAAACCAAATCTCCAAAGGAGAAAAGAGAATAATCACTTTTAGGTCTGCTTAGATTTTAATAATCCGGTATAGTTTGTGGCAGGGTCTTCGTTCAACAGTGGAGAGAATTATAAAGTATTTGCTTTGTCCATATATACTATTGTTGATTACACCGGAGAGAGAATTGCTCTTTGGTCTATGTGCATGAAGAAATAAACCAAATCTCCAAAGGAGAAAAGAGAATAATCACTTTTAGGTGTGCTTAGATTTTAATAATCCGGTATAGTTTGTGGCAGGGTCTTCTTTCAACAGTGGAGAGAATTATAAAGTATTTGCTTTGTCCATATATACTATTGTTGATTACACAAAAGAAGTGTCAAACAGTTTCTGCCCTTATGGAACGTATAGTCTAGCAGCAAAGGAAAGAAAACAGAGAGATGGTTAAAAAAAAAAAAAAAAAAAAAAAAAAAAAAAAACCCTTATGGAACGTATAGTCTAGCAGCAAAGGAAAGAAAACAGAGAGATGGTTAAAAAAAAAAAAAAAAGAAAGAAAGAAAGAAAAAAGAAGAAACAACTTCGATTACTCTAGCAATGCTCCCCAAACTCCTATTATGTGAGCAGAGAAAACACTGACAGGAGAATAGCCCCCCGTAAGGAGGTAATGGACCAGGTGGCCACGGCTGCTCACACTTTCCCAACTGAAACTGCTGTCCCTGAGTAACGTATGTTTATGCATTTCTACATATCCCTTACTGTGGCCCAAACATACAACGTACAAACCCCTTCCCTTAGTCCCCTTAGCACAGCTGTATAAGGCTGGATCCATTCAGATGATTTAAATTAAGTCAATAAGAGGGATCCCAGGTCTTGGGAACTCATTTGATCTCACATTCTGTCTTGCAGGTATTTCCAGCACCAAAGAAAAGTAAAATATTATAGGCATAATGCTGGCCAGCGTCCTTCCTGCTCCCTGCAGGGCTTTTTCTACAGGAATCCTGCTACTTCTCATGATTTAGGGGCATTCTCCCAGTCGCCTTGCCATCTTTTGAGCCAAGGCCAAAGATTCCAGTTCTGGTATGAACTGGAATAACCTTTCTGGAGGACAGTTTGACAGTACTGATCAAAAAATTCTTTAAAATATGCATTGCTGTTGTGGTTGTTACTAAGTTGTGATACTACTGTTCCACTTATAGAAATATTGTAAGGAAATAGAAATAGAATGTGGACAAAGATTTAATCTACAGGATTAGGAGCACCGTTTACATCACAAAGAAAATTGTACACACCCACAAATACAAACCTGGGGATTCATTAAATAAATTATGATGTATGTCTATAATAGAATACTATGCAACCATCAATAATATTTTATAATTGTATTTGTTGACATGGAAAATAATTCATGAAATACTGTAACATTATAAAAATGTGGGCTATAATGTAAGAATTAAGGCTGTCTAGTTAGCTCAGTTGGTTAGAGCACAGCATTATAACACCAAGGTCAAGGGTTAAAATCCCTTTACCAGCCAGCCACCAAAAAAACCCAAAAAAACAAAAAGCAAAACAAAAGAAAAGGACTTACAGAATGTCAACTTTTGCTTAAAAATTACACACATATTCTCCTGCCTTTTGTCAGTCTTTCTATCCCAAGTAATTTTGGGGATTCCCTGAAGAAAGCCTCTGTTTTACAAATATTTAACCTCATTCATAAGTTACATTTTGACCCTCAATGAAATCACAATATTAACCCATTTCTTTCCAAAGAATAACAATATAGGACTTGGGCAGAATGCCCCAGTGTGGCATTGCTGTTTCCTAACTTGTCCCCCTTGGGACACAGCCCCAAGGTGAAATTATGCCTTCCATCCTCTCTGTTGCTGCTGGTTTCTGCTCCTAGTCTCCTGTGGAAAGCTCTTGGACAGAAAGAACCAACGAAGTTCAGTGACAGCAATGTCTAAAACAGGTATTCTCATCCCAGGATTCATGGACAGAATCCAGACTCTATAACCTTGGATGGGAAAAATTACATCTTTATATTTATTAACTTATAACTTAAATTCCCCATTTACTTCAGCTATATATATAGGCAGCAAACCACAGTAGCATTAGAGGTATGGTATTATGTCTTTAGCAGCAATAAAAATCACAGATGTTTATATTACATGACAGTTGGCAGATCTTTTACAATATCCTTCATGTTATCAGTACTTTGAAATTATGGTAGTATTGAACCTGACTCTACATTTTCTTATTTAATGCTTTTGTGAAGAAGCAGATGTAGTACTATGTCACAATTTTATGTAACTATATTTTGATATAGTTGGTTTCCTTGGTAATCAGACACGTTTTATTTTACACACTTAATATTATTTGAAGAGGGAATCCATGGGCTTTCCAGATTGCCAAAGGGGTCCCGGACCTAGAAAAGTTTGAGAACTCCTGGACTCTAAATACAAGGAGTCTTCAAAAAGTTCATGGCAAGGTTCATATTGTCTTTTAATTTCATTTTTCAGTGAACTTTTTGAAGTACACTGGTATGTACTTGATGGGGGCTTCTCTGATTCTGCAGGGAGTTAATTCTGTTGAGTCGCAAATGACATAACCAAGCAAGACACCATTTTGAAGCTGGAGTCCCCATTGTTCTTGGGGACAGAACTGCAGAACTGAAAAGATCTGCAGAACTGAAAGAGGGCAACAAAGCTTCATGCCAGCCCCAACAAACAGAGAGACAGCTCCCAAACATGATAGCTTAATAAAGCATTTTTTTTTTGTTTTAATGGGAGACATTAAATCACAATTAAAGGCCTATGAAAAAATCCAATGGAAAGGGGGAGGTTCAAAGTACAAGAGAGGGGAAGATTAATTGATACTGAGCATAAATTCCTAAGGCAGCCACTGGGGATGGGAGCGCAGCTCAGGGAGAGGGATTAGGCTCAGGAGGAGGAACCCAGCTCTTCTATTCCAGCAGAAGAAAAGATGGGGCAGATGCCAGTAGGCTGCAAGTTTGGTGTTGTGAAGCTGAGGGATTCCTGTCTGATGTCATCTATTCTCTCAGAGTAGTAGGAGGCAAGATAATCTACTGAGCGTTGGGAATGGGAGAGAGAGAGAGAAAAAAAATAGTAGATAATATGCAAATATCACCTTGCCCTTGACGAAGAATTTTCAGTCTGTTCTTTCAACAACTCCGTAAGGAAGACGTTATCTTTGCATTGCAGTTGAGAAAACTGGGGCTTAAATGTCAATTAACTTTCTTGTCCCCAGCCGGCTAAAGAAGGAGCTAGAACTTAAACTCATCTACTCAGATGGAAACATCCATTCTGGATGCTGTTGAAAAGAGCTTTATTAATGTGTTTGTTCATTTTTTTTTTTTTTAAATAATTTGAGCTACTCAGTTCAGGAAACTTTAATTGAGATACATTCCTTCACTCTTGTCTTTCTTTAATTAAAGTGTGACCGTAAGCTGAAGAGAGGAATACATCTATTTACATTTCTAAATCTTGAAATGGGAAAGCAATTGTCTTTCCTCAAAGTGACTTGTGTTGATAATGTTTGATGCTGTCATAAAGTACTGATGGCAGGAGTGTCTCAGTTCCTACTTACCAATGTCTATGTGTGGTGTTAGAGTCTCTGTGTCTCCTGGCATCAAGGAGGCCACTCGGGCAGCTCCCAGGCTCAGTCAGCTTTGGGGCAGCTCTTAGTGGTTCATGGGAGGCCCTTACAGCACCAGGATTGGGAGAACCTTGGTAAAAACAATCTCGGGTTCAGTCTGGGTGGAAATCACAATACTTTGAGAATGAGCAGTGATGGAGGTCTATATTCTTTTAAATGGGAGTAATTTCCCCAATGCTCAGTGAACGGGTGGACCAAAAGTGGGATTTAGGGGCATGAGGTTGCTGACAGGAACTCCATTTTTACAGAGGCATAGACTCAGAGCTAAGCCATGGGTGGGTAGGGGTGTTGGTAGTGTATGAAGTTACATTTCCACAGAGTGGGAACAGTCCACAGAATCTGTCCTGGTGGTCTGTGTAGTTCTATTCATCACCTATCCCCAACGACCCAGCTGGATTCTCAGAGTAATCAATAGAAGAGGTTCCTGGCCATTGTGCTTGGGCAGGGAGCTTCTCTGGGCAGAACAAGTTTGCTGAGGAAGGAAGGATGTCTCAGTCCCCAACGACCCAGCTGGATTCTCAGAGTAATCAATAGAAGAGGTTCCTGGCCATAGTGCTTGGGCAGGGAGCTTCTCTGGGCAGAACAAGTTTGCTGAGGAAGGAAGGATGTCTCAGGGCAGCTAGTTATATAGGACAACACGTCCCATAGCAGAAGTTCTCTGGATTCGTTGTTGTTGGTGGGAACAAAAAGGCCTCACTTGACCAATCTCTGATCTGTTGGATACTGAGGAAGATAAAACTCATTAGAACAGCATAGGTCATTGCTCACTTGGCTTTTAGATGAGGATTGAGACCTTTGCAAAATATTGGGATTGTAGTGGGTTGAATTATGTCCCCCAAATCTCACTGAAGCTTCAGTTGTGTCCTCTGTTTTATGTATTAGAAACTTGGCCCCCACTGTGACTGTTAAGAGGGTGGGAAATCTTATTATGGTAATTGAAAGGTAGAGCCTTATGGAGGTGATTAGATTGTAAGACCATGCAGTAGTGAATGGATTAAAAATGGTGGTCAGGGTGTGGTTCTGAGGGCTTTAAA
>NW_007736793.1:0-7280 GCF_000696425.1 Galeopterus variegatus
AGCGAGGTGCGGGTGCAACACCGAGGGTTGCGATCCCGTTGCCAGTCCCGGTCCGGTACGGACGCAACACTGAGGGTTGTGATCCGTTGCCGGTCACAAAAAAAGACAAAAAGGAAAAAAAAGAAAGAAAAACTAGTGCAAATGCAGTAAAGGAGCCCTTGTATTATCTCAATGGCCCCACCATTTAGAGATCCAAGGAGAAAAATAAAGTATATCTGGTTTGGAGCTTGTAGCAGACATGCTGTGCACTGGACCCTGCATCCCCAGATGCCCAGTCACCCCTCCAAGCCTGTTTGCCCCTCTCCTTGATAGGTAGAAAGTTTCAGGGGTCAAGCCTCCTGGGAAGGGCCTCTCAAGCCTTATTACTGTGAAGGGGAAGGGGAAGGGAGAGAAAGAAGCGGGGATGAAGAGATTGCAACAGCACATTAAGTACTACAGGTGATTAAGAAGCACAAAACACCTCAGCCCTATAGCACAGACCTCATTTTATAGATCAGCCTCATTTTCAGAGGAAAATGATGGAGGCCCAGAGAGGTTAGGACCTGCCCCAGGGACACACAGCATAGAGGCAGAGCCTGGAGGTGACCCTGTAGTGCGACCCAAGGCCCTGCTCACCACCTCTGTGAGTGAGAGGGAGCGGCAAGCCTGGGGATCAAGGCAGGGAGCCTTTATGGAACATGAGAGAAAGTAGCATCTATATACCCCTTTGTAAAGTTTTTACCACTTGCAAATTTCTATCGCTGAATCTTTTCACACACAGGTCCTGTGGTTCTGTCACAATGGCTGACATCCTACACACAGGGAAGCCAGAGCTCAGAAAGGCCATGAGAACACAGTGCCACACAGAATGACAGATGGCAGAACAACAAAAATCAAGCCACATCCCCAGCCCACATCTTCCCTCCACTCCAGCCTTCCCTATCCTGAGCACAAGACAGCAGAGGGCAATGCCGAAGGAGACAGAGTCACGAGAGTACCCCGGACCCCAGCCAGGACAGGACTGGAGCTGGCCCTGAATACTCTCCCTCTGGCCTCAGCTTCTCCCAGGTCTCAGACTCCAGCCTTGTAGTCCCCTCACCTTTTGGCTGTGGCCCAGAGACCGTCCTGCAGAAGGTGGATCCCAGTGGAAGGTTACAGCAGGTGTGCGAAAGACCTTAAATAGCAGATGGCCACACAATCAGAAAGTACAGTTGCCTTCCGGGGAGGGGCCTCTGGATCAGATGGGCCAAGGCTTTTGACGGTCAGACTGTGCCCTGCCCTATTATAGGATGGCAGGCCCCTTAACCCTTTGGCAGCTGTGCAGCTGGTGTCCTCTCTAAGGCCTCCAGGTATATGCCAAGGCCTACCTATGGCAAAATGTACATAGGAGCAAAGTGTGTCACTTGCATCCTCCAGTGTGAACTGTGGCCCCCAAATCAATTCCATGTCCTGTTAGTGATAAGCATTGCCTTATACCAACCTGTTTAAAACAGGTCCTGTTTAAAGATGAGTAGACCAAGGCACAAAAGAGACGTATAAGAGACTTACTTGCCCATGGGCACACAGCTGGAGCGGAGTCAGAACTCAGAATCAGGCCACATGGGATCCATGCAGCTCAGGAAAGGGGCTTAGTGTCTTAATCTCACTGTTTCAGGGTCCTCCTGCCAAGATGTGGGCAAACCTGCTGTGCGGCCTCACAGCGCAGTGCAGGGGCCATAAAGTGAAGCAGCGTGCTCTACACTTATGGTAAGGGGCCCACAGCAGTGGCTGCTGCCACCTCCTGCACTCATGACAGTTTGGGCAGCTACCATTGGTAAGAGCCCAGGTCAGGTTAACCGAAGCCTCATAGGTGCTCCTGGTTTTGAGTGTGCATTTGAATTTTCCTCCCTCCTCATCTTTCTACCGTCCTGTCACCACACACACACACACACACACACACACACGGTGGGGGCAGGGAGGACAAATTCTGCCAAGGATACAGGAGTTGAGGGGTAGACATTGCACTAATATCCCTAGCCTGCATGTAAACCTTGGAGTTCCCTGCTTTTGAAAATACCACTTGACCATCTGCTACCTCAGCTTGTGGCTCAGCTCTCTTCCTTCCTCAAACTCATGCACTCACGAAACAAACACTTTTTGAGCACCTTCCATGTGTCAGGCCTGCTCTAGGTATTTGGGAGGTATCTATGAACAGAGAGACAAAGACCTTTGCCGTCCTGCAGTGTAGTCTAGAGGGGAGACAGCAAAAATAAATGTGATAAATGAGCAAATTACAAGGGAAGTCAGAATGTGGTGACTGCTCTGGCAAAAAGAGAAAGAGCAGGATGAGGCATCACTGTGCTGGGGGTTCAGGAGTCGAGTTCAAATAGGAAAGTCAAGATTGGTCTCCTGGAGAAGGCAAAATTTAAGTTATTTTTATATGCAGAGCCTCTGGCCATCTCTCCTCACCATCTTCCCTCAGGCTGCATACCACAGCATTTTTCTAAACAAAGGTGGTTCCCTCCCTAACAGAATCCCTCCCTAACAGAATGTATACCACACATTAGTTACCTCTTGCTCCAGCCACCTGGCAGGGCACAGTGGGGAGAAATGGGCACAGGAACAGACCACAGGGATGCAGGTGGGTGAAGGCTTTCGCACATGACCTCCCCGCGCCACAGATGGAGGCCCTGAAGGGCCCACAAATACTGCCTTTGAGATAACAGCGCTGGGAGGTCTGCTGTGGTATCAGGCTGAGGACACTCAATATCCAGGCAGATGGGCCAAAGGCAACCAGAAAGGTCAGGATCTGAATTCAGACTTTTCCCCTCGCAACACATAAGTTATCCAGCTGGTCCTGAGCTCTCTGTCTATAAAGTGAGAACATCAGGCCCTAAAGAGATGCCCGCTGATTATTAATTTACTCCTGGAATCCTCACCCCATTCCATGGTGTTTTTCTCTAAGGCCATCTATCAATAATACTGTGGGGATATCTGATCCTGCGGTTGTTACTAGTGTGTGTGATCTCAATCAGTGCCACCCATCAGTGGGAACACTGAAGCCAATGACAGCCCATGAACAGGGCTATACAAGTCCATAGAGCTGCTCACAGCAGTCCTGAGTCCATTCCACTTAAAGCCCTGGATAGTGTACAGATGGGTATCATTATCCCCCTTGACAGATGAAGAAACTGAGGCCTACAGAGGCCTCCCCTCTAGGCCTTCAGATGCCTGGGCCAATGATCTTTCCATCCAGCACAGCTCAGGTGGGACCCAGCCTCTGCCCACAGACTTGGGAGCATTATCTCAACTCACCTCTTCCTTTTTCCAGGGTCACTGTATAAGAGTGCTTAGAAATTTTATGTTGTTCTGACATCCGCAAGTTTCCCTTTCTCATACCACAGAAGCAGGACTTAATCACTCTTAACTCAGTTCCACTAACATACCCCACCTGAATAGCTCCAGCTCGTTCTCTGGTAGAGAACATCTACCCCTTCCTCATCTGCTCTCCATCTGTGTTTGCTTCTGGGAACTTTCATTGGCTGGCTTATTCTTCCAGCTTGGAAATGTGGGATCAGGCTAAAAATGATGAAATTACTGTCCCCAACATTCCTGACCCCCAGCCATCTTGCAGAGAAAATGTGCATGCTCTGAAAAATAAACCTCCACAATTGTCCATGCTCTTGTATAAAATGATGCTCCCCTTGAGTCTTGGGATCTCCATCTTTCAAATGGGAAAAACACCACCACCCACCTCTTAAGAGTTGTACGGAGAATTTAAAAAGGTCACATGGACAGACAGCACGCAACTATCACGTCATCAGGGGCTCCAAAAACTATGGCTACCAAGCTGCCATGGGTCCATGAGTTCACACTGGTAACACTACAACCCAGAGGGATTTGCAAAGCCACACAGGGCAATGGTCTAAAGTGAGGTCCAGCCTCAGAGAGTACTTCTGCCACCTACTAATTGAGTGAGCTTGGAAGATTACACATTGTTTGAGTTTCAGTTTCCTCACCTAACAGAAAGTGACAGCTAGTATACTTAATTCATGACAAAGGTTAAAAGATGTTGGGACTACCTTCACCTTTTCTACAAATTTTACCAAAACGTCCACTTAAGTTCTTTTATTTGCACTATTTCTTTAAATAAAGTAATTTAATGCAAAAAAAAAGAAAGAAAAAAACACTGATTAAGCAAGAAATCATATGATGCTGTTTGGACAGTTCATAGAATATTATAAATTTGGCCCAAGGAAACTTTGATATTTTCACATTCTCTCAGTTGCTGGCAGTTTAGCTGGGCTTCCTTTGTGACAGACAATGTGTCTAGGACTACATTGGCTAAACATCTCAAGAAATTTTCAATATAACCATTTCCCTAAAATCTCCAGGCATATTTGAAATATTATTGCATCCAACATCAGGAAGCCAAATTGTCTGCACAATCTACTAATATGGACCTCCACTGAAGCTGGTGAGGTAAGACACAAAAAAAAAAAGATAGGCTTGGCTTTACTACAGTCCACATCAATTATTAGCCGTGTGACCATATTTGAGATTCTCCATCCAAATAAAGAGACAACAATGCTTATTTTGCATTTATGTTGAGTCACATGATGACTGACACATACACAGCACTCTAACATCGCTGCTCCTCTCCCTGTCTTTCCTCTGACCACTGAGCTCACATTTACTCATTTTTTCAGCAAATATGTGTTTGTGCCTTTCAGGAGACACTGGCACAAAGTTGAAAAAAAAAATAGGTAAGTTCCTTGCTCTCCCTATGATTTTAAGCTCATGACAACAGTTACAAGCAAACAGATTTTTTTCTAAAAAAAAAAAAAAGAAAACATACAAAAAAGTAAACAGACAAAGACAATTGCAAATTGAAGTGTCTTGATGGAAACATGGAAGCAAAGATAGGAAATAACAGGGTTGAGACAGGGAGGTAGTGTAAACAGTGTGGTCAGAGAGCACCTCTCTGAGAGGTAAGAAAGAGCCAGGCGAAGGAGGAGGGTGGTAAAACAATTCCAGGAATAGAACAAGAAGCGTGAGTTAAAAAGGTTTATTAGTTAAGAAGAACGTGCCATGCTTAAGGAACTGAACAAAGTTTATTAAAGAATTACGAGTTTGTTGAGGAAGTACAAGGTCAGTACTCACACCCTTCCTCCTGACCTCATCTCATTCTACATTGTTTCTTATCAAAAGCAGCTTAGATGACTTGCAAAGAACACCGGGCTTGTTTGGAACCTAGTATTGCAATTTACAAGCTGTGTGTTCACTTTTCTCCATGAGTCACAATTCTCTTATCTGTAAAGTGGTGTGTTTTAAAATTAGCAATACCTATCGGAGGGAATGTGAATGATGACTCCTTCTTCCTCATCTGTGAATTCAAATGGAAAATAATCAATTTTTCACTGGTTCCACCATTTCTAACAAATATGATATGTGACCCAAGCTGAGGAATAAGTCCAATATTCTTTATTAGTTATGCTGAGGTCATTACTTCATATGGAGTAGAATCAAAATCATGTTGACAGATAGAATATGTTTTCTTAACATAGGACCAAATTACAATGTCTTAAAAAGACTATTAATACGCACTGTTGCTTTCCAGGTCATGAATGATGTAATCTGCAGGTGTCCTCACTGCTGAGGAGTCTGACTGGATCCAGCTACCGTCCATCCCACCTTTCCACCCTTCAGAACCAAAATCCCTGGGCAGATGACATCCTCCACTAGCAGTGGCCAGAGCCTGAGATGACGGTGTTGGTGAGACGCCGGCAAGTTCAGCATGACGAGAACTCGATTCCAGGTGGGTGTGGCCAAGAATATAGTGCTTCCATTCCCCCAGCGCCCAGGGGAGGGCCATGGTATCTTTCTGGAAGGGGCAGTCTGCTAGAACTTTTCTTTCCCTACAGCTACATGCTGCAGAGGCTAAATTCCAGACAAGCTCTCGCAAAAGGAGTAGAGTAAGTGGGTTGTGGGACCCACATATTTATGAGAGCTACACCACCAAAAATAATTCAGGTACAACACCAAAGGTATGACCCATGAAAGAAAAAAATAGATGTTGGGCTCCATTAAAACGAAAAACTTCAGCTCTGTGTAATACACTGTAAAGAGAATGAGAAGAAAATCCCAAACTGAAAGAAAATATTAGCAAAAGACATGTGTGATAAAGGACTTATGCAAAAATATAAAAAGAACTCTTAAAAGTCAACAATAAGAAAATAAAACACCCAATTTAATATAGGGCAAAAGATTTTAACAGAAGGGCTGGCCATTTGGGTCAGTTGGTTAGAGCATGGTGTTGATCACTCCAAGGTTAAGAGTTCAGAATCCCATACTGGCCAGCCACCAAATAAACCAACCAACAAACAAATAAATAAATAAATAATAAAAGATTTGAACATATATCTTACCAAAGAAGATGTACAGATGGCAAATAAGCATATAAAAATATACTCAACATAATAAGTCATTGGAGAATTGCAAATTAAAATCAGATACCACTACACACCTATTAGAATGGCCAAAATCCAAACACTGACCATTCCGAATGCTGAAAAGAATGTGGAACAACAGGAACTCTCATTCAATCATTGGTGTGAATGAAAATTGTAAAACCACTTTGGAAGACAGCTTATCAGTTACTCACAAAGCTAAACATAGTATTATCATACGATCCAGTGACCATGCTTCTTGGTATTTATCCACATGAGTAGAAAATTTATGTTCACGCAGAAATATACACATGAATGTTTATAACAGCTTTATTTATAGTTGTCAGAACTTTGAAGAAACCAAGATGTCCTTCAATAGGTGAATGTATAAATAAACTGTGATACATCCATACAATGGAATATGTAGTGAAGAAATATTCAGTGAAGGAATATTTAGTGAAGGAATATTCAGTGAAGGAATATGTAGTGAAGGAATATTCAGTGAAGAAAAGAAATGAGCTATCAAGCCACAAAAAGACATAAAGAAATGTTAAATGCATACTGCAAAATGAAAGAAGTCAGTTTGAAAAAGCTAGATACCGTATAATTCCAACTAATGATATTCTAGAAAAGGAAACCTACACAGACAATAAAAAGATCAGTGGTTGTCAGGGTCTTATGGAAAGAAAGAAAGGTATCAATAGGTTTAGCACAGGGCATTTTTAGAGGTAAAACTATTTTCAGGGTAGTATGATGCTATAATGGGAGATACATGACATTATGAGTTGGTCAAAATCCACAGAACTGTACAGCACAAAGAATGAACCCTATACTATGGACTTTAGTTAATAATAATGTATTGATATTTCATCA
>NW_007736793.1:7634-9995 GCF_000696425.1 Galeopterus variegatus
TAAAGAAATGTTAAATGCATACTGCAAAATGAAAGAAGTCAGTTTGAAAAAGCTAGATACCATATAATTCCAACTAATGATATTCTAGAAAAGGAAACCTACACAGACAATAAAAAGATCAGTGGTTGTCAGGGTCTTATGGAAAGAAAGAGAGGTATCAATAGGTTTAGCACAGGGCATTTTTAGAGGTAAAACTATTTTCAGGGTAGAATGATGCTATAATGGGAGATACATGACATTATGAGTTGGTCAAAATCCACAGAACTGTACAACACAAAGAATGAACCCTATACTATGGACTTTAGTTAATAATAATGTATTGATATTTCATCAATTGTTTAACAAGTATACCACACTAATGCAATATGCTAACAGGGGAAACTATGAATGTGGTGGAGGGAAAGGACACATGGGAACTATCGGTACTTTCTGCTCATCTTTTATGTAAACATAAAATTGCTCTAAAATATAAAGTTTATTATTTTAAAAAATGAATGGAATACACCATACTAATAGAATAAAGAAAAAACACATGGTCATCTCAAAGGACACAAAAGAAAGCATTTTACCCAATCAGTATTAGTTCATTTTATGTCATTTATAACAGAAAACCTAAAACTGGGTACTTTATAAAGAAATGAAATTTATTTTTTTACTGTTTTGGAGGCTGAAAGTCTGAGGTCCAGGGAGCACATCCGGTGAGGGTCTTCTCCTTGGTGAAGGNAAATGAATGGAATACACCATACTAATAGAATAAAGAAAAAACACATGGTCATCTCAAAGGATACAAAAGAAAGCATTTTACCCAATCAGTATGAGTTCATTTTATGTCATTTATAACAGAAAACCTAAAACTGGGTACTTTATAAAGAAATGAAATTTATTTTTTTACTGTTTCGGAGGCTGAAAGTCTGAGGTCCAGGGAGCACATCCGGTGAGGGTCTTCTCCTTGGTGAAGGCTCTGTGCAGAGTCCCATGGCAACGCAGGGTGTCACATGGTGAGAATGGCAAGAGTGCTTTCATGTGCTCTCCATATAAAGCCACCAGCACACACTCACAATAACCCATTAACCCATGAACCCATTAGTGGTTACTCCATTCATGAGGGCAGGGCCTCCCCTTTCAGCACTGTCACATTGGGATAGATCTTCCACAGGAGCTTTATTTTTTATTTTTGTTTTATTTATTTTTTATTTTTTTTAATATAAAACAAAGGTAAAACACATCTCAGCCCTGCAATCTGCCAACATGCCTTATTTCTACAAGATGCATGTGAGACCATAAGACCACGTAGTAAAGTCTTTAAGAGCATTTGGTTGTGGGAAATAGAAAAAGCAGATCTCAGGGAAGCCTGGGCAGGCTCAAAAGCTGAGCTACAACCCTGAACACTAGGTACTCCTTGTCGTTTCAGACCCTCATACATCTTCTTCCTCACAACATTTCCACTCTTCCTCTGTGCCGGGCTGCTATCATTCTGAAACCTTCTGCAGTTTCAGCTTGGCCCACAAGAAGACAACATCTTCAATCTGTGTGACATTAGCAAAGTGGCCAGTCTTTGGGGTGCCCAAACACCTCATACCATGAGCGTGACACCATTCAGCAAAGTGCCACTGAAAGGTCTTGGGCCCTCGTTATGTGTAGTTTCCACAAATGTCACAGTTGCAGTTGATATTTAGGACATGAAACTTATACAGCCAGTAGAGAATGTGTTTGCCATCCCAGCCAAGAGGCAGGTTTGGGGTTGTAAATGACCTGTTCTCTTAGGTTCACTTTCGTTCTCACTGATCTGCTCTTCCTCCTCTTCTTCTTGCTCATCTCTTGCCCTTGCTTGCTTGCATTGTACATTTTCATGAATGAGATGTCGCTGTTCCCGAAGAATCTCTACATACTCATAGATCTGGGCTTCTACGAAAGTAATGTCCTTGTTTCTCTCAGTGCCTTGGTTGGTACACTTTAACTTGGGATTTTTGGCAAACAGAGAGGTGTCAGGTGACTCCAGGGACTTCCCTTTGGTGCTGAATAGCCTCTGTGCTCGCTCTTCTAGGATCCTGCCGCATTTCAGGCCTAAAGCTAAGAGTGTAGATTTCAACCTGTCCAGACCCAGGGAGGCCAACTCCTCGAGGAGGAGAATGCACAGAGGTCAAGATGGGCTCCAGCGTGGTTCAGGGCACTGCTTGTCTCTTTCAGCCATTCAGGAAAGGTACCGTTCTCCCCCTTCTTCTCAAACTCAGTCTGAATCTTCCCAAAAAGTTCATTCTGATCCTGGAGGGGCTTCACTCTGTCTGTGTCATCCTGAATGCACTCAAGTGGCATCTCTAGGTACCTCTATACTCTGCAATCTTCCTTTCTTTAGGAATCAAA
>NW_007736793.1:10824-12213 GCF_000696425.1 Galeopterus variegatus
ACTCAAGTGGCATCTCTAGGTACCTCTATACTCTGCAATCTTCCTTTCTTTAGGAATCAAACAACTGGTCAAAGATGAACAGGTATGTGGTATAATCCAGTTTCTCAGATGCCTTCATGTTAATGTACTTGAGGTAACAGTCATGGAGATCAAGGTAACAACCACATCCCTCTTCATCTGTGAACTCCACCAAGTTTTGTGCCTCTTCACTTGGATTCTCTCGAGCCTTCAGGAGCTCCTCAAATTCCACTGATATTGGCACATGGGTATCATTTGGGCACGCTTCTGATGAAATTCCTTTATTTGTTTGAGCCTGTTATAGAATTCAGCAAATTCATTGGGTCCTGAAATAGCATTGAGCTCCTCTTTTCATAGCCCATCTTTACCATCATACAAATCCCTCAGATACCACCCCCTGACCTCCATATACCTATCTTGCATGGCCCTAGTACAGTGGTCAGAATTGATCTGGTCCTGAAGCATGGACTTCTTAGTGAGCATCTCTTTGGCCATGACACCCATGAACGGTTCCTTCTCCTCATAATATCGCTGCTGCTGCTCCAGAATTGCCTCCATCCTCCCTTCACTGCAGAACCTCAATTCAGACACACAGCTGACACAGCCAGAAGAGGGGAAAAACTTTCAATCCATACCAGAACCCACCACAATTTCACAATAAAAACACATAACAAACTCATGATAGAAGGGAACTTTATCAATACGATAGAGGG
This sequence comes from Galeopterus variegatus, assembly GCF_000696425.1. Taxonomy (NCBI): domain Eukaryota; kingdom Metazoa; phylum Chordata; class Mammalia; order Dermoptera; family Cynocephalidae; genus Galeopterus; species Galeopterus variegatus. Next base: position 11,556 of record NW_007736793.1, read on the forward strand.
CATTCATGGAAAACCCACAGGTAACATCATACTTAATGGTGAAAGACTGAAAGTTTTCCATAAGACAAGGATGTCCAATCTTGCCCTTTTCACTCAACATTGTATCAGATGTCTTAGCCAGAGCAATCAGAGAAGAAAAAGAAATAAAAGGTATACAGTTTGGAAAGGAAGAAGTAAAACTATTTCTAATCACAGAAGACATAATCTTATACAGAAAACATTAAAGAATCCACAAAATACAGTGCAGGAACTTCAAAAAGTTTGTGGGGAAATGGAATTAAAAAATAAAAATAAAAATAAAAATTTTATTTCTCAACATAAGCTCCAACAAGTTCGAGACACTTTTGTAAATGATGATACCAGACATTTAGTCCATCCCTAAAGAACTGAGGGTTCTGGGAATTTAACCATGTCAATGCAGTCTTTTTTACATTATTAACTGAAGAAAAATGGGTGGCCTTTAAAGATTTTTTAAGATTTAGAAACAAAAAGGTCAGGCCGGCCCAGTGGCGCACTGCTACAGTGCGCCGCTTGGAAGCGCAGCGGCGCTCCCGCCGAGGGTTCGGATCCCACATACAGACCGGTTCCCACTCACTGGCTGAGCGAGGTGCGGGTGCAGCACCGAGGGTTGCGATCCATTGCCGGACATGAAAAAAGA
>NW_007736793.1:13219-15506 GCF_000696425.1 Galeopterus variegatus
CTTGTCTGCAGCTGATCTGGGCACAACAGTTTTGATACTCATCAAGTAGAAAGTTTGCTTAAAAAGTTAAACATTAAAGATGTTTCAGTCACAATTGCGTAAGCTGAACCAATTTAGGTCTATGGTATTGGCTATTGTTTCTGCTGTTAATCATTAGTTCTCTTCAATTAGGGTATTAACAAGATTAATTTCATCTTTCTTTTTTTAATTTATTTTATTTATTTTGTAATCTCTTTCAAGATTAATTTTTTTCCCTCTCAAATTGATGTGGATGGTCTGCCACTGCCTGCTTGGCTTCATCTTCAACATCATTTTGTTCCTTCTTAAAATGAGTTATTTATTTGTAAACTGCTGATTTCTTTGGGGCATTGTTCCCATAAACTTTTCATAAAGCATTAATAATTTCATCATACTTCCACCCATGCTTCTCCATATATTTGATGTTTGTCCTCACTTCAATTTAGCAGAATTCATGTTGTTCTGATAGAGGCTCTTTTTAAACTGATGTCTTATCTTTCTTAGTACCTCAAACTAGATCCTGTTTAGACATACTATAACAAGTTAGTATGAGTTTATTTTGGTGCAAAAAAAATTTTGAAATCCATGCATAATTTTTTTCATAATACACATTTTTTTTTTTTTTTTTACCTTTTTGTCTTTTTTCGTGACCGGTAACGGGATTGCAACCCTTGGTGTCGCGCCCACACCACGCTCAACCAGTGAGCGGACTGGTCTCTATATGGGATCTGAACCCTCGGCAGGAGCGCCGCTGCACTCCCAAGTGCCGCACTCTACCGAGTGCGCCACCGGGCCGGCCCATAATACACATTTTTAATGAACTTTTTGAAGACCCCTATAAAAAAGTTGTGCATGAATGATCATACCAACATTATTCATAATAGCCAAAAGATGCAAACAACCCAAATGTCCATCAACTGATGAATGCGTAAAGAAAATGTGGTATATGTACACAATGAGATATTATACAGATATAAAAAGAAATGAAGTACTGACACATGCTTCAACATGGATGAACCTTGAAATGAGCCAGCACCAGTACCATATATTGCATGATTCTATTTACATGAAATGTCCAGAATAGGTAAAGCTATATAGACAGAATTAGATTAGTGGTTACTGAGTTTCGGGGGTAAGGGGGTTTGGGGGTTGATGACTAAGTGATAAATGGTTTCCTTCTGGAATAATGAAAATGTTCTAAAATTGATTGTGGTGATGGTTGCACAACTCTGCCAATATACTAAAAATAATTTAATTGTACACTATAAATTAGTGAGTTGCATATGTAATTTATTGAATTGTATCTTTATTTACATCAATAAATCATCAAAATGCTCAATGACATGTCTACGTTCAGAGTACTGGGTCAGGTACCACAGATTCTGTATTTTGATAATAACTAATATTTTGAGTGCTTATTTTTCTCCAGGAATATTCACAGCTGTTAGCTGGGAGCTGGTACATGATACACACAAACACACACACACACACTCACACACTGAATATACATATATATATCAGTATTTATTGAATACACATATACATATATGTATATTCAACAAATACTGGCAGCAAATTTCTAAGGTAAGCCTAATTATCATTCCCATTAGTAGAGAAAAGCAAATTTGAAGCTCAATAAGGTGATATAAATTGCCTGAATATAAATAATATAAAGGTGCAGAGGAGATGATTCTGGTGGAAAGGAACCAGCATCCTGGAGGATAATGGAAACTGTGGGGCCTGCTCTCCTAAGGCCAGTGAGGACTTCTTGGGGACATGAGGAGGAAGGGAGTAAGAAGATAAAAGAATTGTTCTGTCTGTTTATAGTCTATTGACTAAGCTGATGCACTTTCGGGCTGTTTTTCTGTCAGATCTAGTTCCAGGAAATTGCAAAAGATTTTTGATATTGAATCTCTGGAGAAAAATCACCACCTTGTTGAGGTTATCCCCATAAGAGACAGGTCCTAGGGGTTAGATGAGGTTAGCCCCTTGTCCTACCCTCATCTCACCCTCCCATCCCCCTTCCTTGTAAATACGTGAGCAAAGTTCTCAGCACTCAGTGTGCCCTCAAAAACGACAGCTGCTATTGCAGCATACCATACAACATCACATTCTGTTATATTATTATTCATCATTGCCACTGTCATCTGGGGGTTGTCATAAATCCAGTCTGCAGTGGGCTAGACCAGATACTGGTAAATTCACATTAGACAGAATATCTTCTGGCCAATAAGGATCTTTCAGGTTTTTTTTTTTTTTTTTTTTTTTT
>NW_007736793.1:16548-19006 GCF_000696425.1 Galeopterus variegatus
GCCCCGATCTTTCAGGTTTTTTTGAGCATGACTAATTTTAATAAACTTTACAGTATAATCCAATACAAACACACACATGTAACTGAAATAAAAGTTGCACAAAATAATACTTAACCCTTATTACATGCTATGTGATCTGATATTTTCTCTTCAGTTTTTTTTTTTTTTTTCTATACCAAGAAACAGAAAACATATGGATTAAGACCACAAATTATGGGGTCAGCCTTCCTGGGTTCAAATCCCAGTTCTGCCATGGGTTCACTTTGTGACCATGAAGAAGTTTCTTAAGGGCTCTGTGCCTGACTTTCTCATTCTGTAAACTGGGAATAATAATAGCATCTACTTATAGAGTAGATGTGAAGACAAAAGGGGAAATACTTGTAAAGCAATTAGGACTGAGCTTGACGGTGAGAGATGTTTACCATTTGTTGCAACAATAATAATTACTATTTTTCAAAATTAGACAAAGCCTCCTATTTTAATTTCGTGACACAGGAATGGGTTAGAACCAAACACTGAAAAACTCTAGGCTAGACTATAACCTGGACTGAGTCCTTCAGATCCAGGGAGGCTACTCAGCTGAGTCAGCACTTGAAGAGGGGAGTGCCTGTGGCTGGTGTCTGCAGGTTCCCCAAGCAAGTGGTCCGGACAACCAGACCCCATTGTACAGGCAGAGCCACCAGGCTGCTCACAGCCTCACATCATAGCACTCCCTAATTCCCAGCTCACCAGGATGTGTTAGGATCGTTAGAACTATCTGCTATCTCTTAGCGCTTGCCTACAAGGAATCCACTCTGGAATAGAGACAATGCACTCGTAAAGGATAAGCTGATCCTTATGATTATGTAAAAAGGGCAAGATTTGTTGATGGCAAGGGGGGAGAGAAAAAGGAGGTCTGCTGACATACTCTCACTTCATTTCCAGGAGGAGGCATGTCTTGATGTGATGGGGAAGACTAGGGGCCAAAGAGAGCCATTCTGCAGAGGCCCCTGCAAAGGACCGCTGCTGACTGCCAGAGCAGAGAAGGCTATGGTGTTGGTAAAGCCTCACGCTGTGAGAAAGTAAGTCCTGGCAACTGTGTGGGGAGATAAAATTCTTCCTCTACCTTCACAGAAAAGTGAAGACCTAAAGAAGTGGCCAGGGCTAAGTGCTTATGTATTAGGTTGAACGAAAAGCAACAACTGTGAGAAAGTAACTACAGTATGTGAGGGGACTAAATAAAAGAAGATAAGAGTTACTTGGACAAGGTCTGTACAGATTTCTCCTCTCTGGTGATAAAAATGTTCCTTTCATCCTGGTAGAGGGAGGGCATCTTTCACGTGGGAGTTTTGTCTCCTACTTGTAGGAACAAAAAAAGGAGGTCAGAGTGCCCTTGTTGCCTCTGCTGTTTTTAAGTGCCTGTAGCTCAAAATAATCCATGTGCCAAAGTGGCATATTTGGGCCGCTTACGCGAGAGAAGACACGGACTCCTTGCAGTCATGGTGCATTGCAGTTGCGTGTTGTTCAGAAAGTATGGAAATTTCATTGATAACCTAAGACTCTTCACCAAAGGAGGAAGTGGTGGAATGGGTTATCCTCGTTTAGGTGGAGAAGGTGGAAAAGGTGGTGATGTCTGGGTTGTAGCCCAAAAAAAAAATGACTTTAAAGCAACTTAAAGACAAATATCCTCAGAAACGGTTTGTTGCTGGAGGAGGAGCAAACAGTCGGGTTAGTGCACTGAAAGGCTCCAAAGGAAAAGACTGTGAAATCCCTGTACCTCTGGGTATTTCAGTAACTGACGAAAATGGTAAAATTATAGGAGAACTCAATAAAGAGGTAGACAGAGTTTTGGTCGCTGAAGGAGGTCTTGGTGGTAAATTACTTACAAATTTCTTACCTTTGAAAGGCCAGAAACGAATAATTCATCTTGATCTAAAACTTGTAGCTGATGTAGGCCTAATAGGATTCCCAAATGCTGGAAAATCCTCTTTGCTAAGTCAGGTTTCTCACGCAAAACCTGCAATTGCAGATTATGCATTTACAACATTAAAGCCTGAACTTGGAAAGATTATGTATAGTGATTTCAAACAGATATCAGTAGCTGATCTTCCAGGCTTAATAGAAGGAGCACATATGAACAAAGGCATGGGCCACAAATTCCTCAAGCATATAGAAAGAACTAGACAACTACTTTTTGTTGTTGATATTTTTGGATTTCAGCTTACTTCAAAAACTCCATACAGAACTGCTTTTGAAACCATAATACTGCTTACAAAAGAGTTGGAGTTGTACAAAGAGGAACTTCAGACAAAACCTGCATTGCTGGCAGTTAATAAAATGGATTTGCCACATGCCCCGGATAAATTCCGTGAATTGATGAACCAACTCCAGAATCCTAAAGATTTTCTGCATTTAATTGAAAAAAACATAATTCCAGAGAGGACTATGGCATTCCAACATATCATCCCCATCTCAGCAG
>NW_007736793.1:20394-20666 GCF_000696425.1 Galeopterus variegatus
TTAATTAGCTCAGTTGAGCCATTCCACAATGTGCAGCCCGCCCTCCTTATCCATGAGTTCCGCATCTGTGCATTCAACCAAATGTGGCTTGAAAAATGTCAGAAAAGATTACGTCTGTAATGAACATGTACAGACTTTTCTCATCATCATTCCCTAAACAATATAGTATAACAACTGTGTAGCATTATGTTAGGTAGTATACGTAATCTATGTGGGAGAATGTTCATTGGTTATATGCGAATACTATGCCATTTTATATCAGAGACTTGAGC
>NW_007736793.1:20775-24590 GCF_000696425.1 Galeopterus variegatus
TACAAATTGGACATTTTCCCTTTATATGAGTTTTATTATAAAATATAAATGTTGGAAAAAATCCAACAGTGCAAAAGCATATGAAGTAAAAAATAAAAGTGCCCTTCTTTCTGCATTAAAAAAAAAAAAAAAAAAGTGGCATATTTGGGCGGTTGCCCTGAACTCCCTAACGATGTTGCTTATTACAATGGACAAACCATTGGGAACACAGAACCTTAAAAAGATTAATCTTTCTCATCTTGAAAACTCCTCAAAATGGCCCCTGTACCACTGCAGCAGTGCTTGTCACCCCCCAACTCACACACCCTTTCCGCAGTGCCCAGGCATTGAATCTGAAGTTGGCTCAAGCCAGAGTAAGAAGGAATTCTTGTAGGATAGCCAGGTCCATGGGTAGAGACAGAGAAGTTCATAAAGGCTCTGTAGTCACCTACGGTCCCTGAGAGCAGGAATTCTCTCACAAATATCAGGGGCAGCATAGAAAGGACAAAGGAACCAGCCTACAGGGCCCACTGGCCACAATGAACACCAAATATTAATATTTAAGCAAAACTTTGAAAGACCTCAAGTTCATAATGACCTACAAAAGAAGAAAACTCATATTAACATATTAAAAGCCAGTGTGAGCGGATACATATAATGAAATATGTTTAACTTTTATCAATTTTACCAAGTAGGGAAATATAGTAGCCTTAATAGCAGCTCCATAAGATATCAGTTCCTAATCCCTGGAACCTGTGAATGTTACCTTATATGTCAGAGTCTTCACAGATGTGATTAAATGAATGATCTTGCATTGAAGAGATTATCCTGGATTATGCGGGTGGACCCTAAATGTCATCACATGTACCCTTGTGAGAGAGAGGCAGGAGAAGATTGGAGACAGAAAAAGAGAAGAAGGCAGTGTGACCAAAGAGGTAGAGATTGGAGTGAAGCAGCCACAAGCCAAAGAATGCCAGCAGCCCCAGAAGCTGGGAGAGGCGAGGGATAGATTCTCTCCTGCAGCCTTCAGAGGGAGCGTGGTTCTGCTGACAACTTGATTTCAGCCCAGTAAAATAGATTTCAGACTGCTGGCCTCCACAACTGTGAGGGACTAAGTGTACGTAGTCACAAGAAGCTAATACAGGAAGTGTTAATATGAAACAAATATTTTGTTTCTTCTACTAGAATCAGTTTATAGTACATAATTTTTCTGTGTGAGCTGGAGGAGGGGGTAACATCATGAAGTAAGGCTAAATGTACCAAATAGCAGATAAATCAAGAATGTGAACAAAAAGGAGGACAAGGATTCAAGAGTGTGTTTAACAGATGAATGAGCCAAATCCTTATAAAAGGAGAGCCCACTACCCGGGGAGCCCCTGGTGAAGATTCTCTCCCTGACCAAACTCTAGCCATGCTCCTCTGAGCCTTCTTTTCAACTAGACCTCAACCTTTGCTCATAAAGACTTGACATCATTTCTAACAGCTCAAGTCCACATCCCTAGGATAACCCTAGCCCCTCTTAAAGAGCCTGCCTGAGAAAACTCACAGCTGCCAGAAGAATCCACTGTTTGTTCCAGCTGGCACCTGAAGATAGGGCCCCTGTCTCCCAGCTCTGTGGGAGTATAGGAGCCTAACTTCAGATAAGTGCCAGTTAACAAACCCACGTGGGTTTCACATGGACCCACCCCCCTTCCTTGTTTTTGTCACTTTTCTCTTCCCTATTCTACGCAGCCACTGTTGACTCCCCTCCATATGCCCAGTCACCTTTGTACAAATCAAAGTTCAGTTCAATTCAAGCTGCATTCTTTTCCTATTGAAATTGTATATTACAGATTAGAATCTGTTCTTGCAACTTTAGTGTCCAGCTTTACTTAACGCGGATGCTCCCACCTCCTGAGAATGGGGTCCTCCAAAGGCCCCTGCTGATTACTACAGAATACTGAGTACAGCTCCAGGGCACTTAACCCTGGTAATAGGTCAGGTCTCCTTAGCATATTTAGCAGGCTTTGAGATGCCAAAAGAACACAATTAGGGGGAGGAAATATGTTGTTAAAAATATATATATACCTATGAGAACAGTGTGGACTATAAAGCCTTACTGAGGTGTCTAGTAGAGATCACCTAAGGAAAGAGAGCAATGGGGTAGTTTTGAACCCCCTGAGACCACACACCTATGTCAAGACCCAACAAGAACTTACTGCTAAGTCACCTAGACCCCAGGACCGTAGCTGGCAGGATGTTGTTTCTACTTTGAAAGGTCTGGTAAAATTACGGACCCACAGAGAAGAGTGGAGGCAAACCCAATGAAAAAGTCGGACTAAAAGGAAGACAAGAGAAGGGAAACGATTGTCACTCCATGGCACTGGAGCTGTGAGAAGCGTGTGCATGTTATGCTGACAGGTTTTTGAAATAGTGTAGGACTGTGCTCACCTTCTCTATGTGCTAAGGGGGTTAAAGTACTTATTGAGAAGCTGATCTATTTGGCTTGTGATTCCATTAAAATACTTAGCAGTGCTTTGTTAATTTTACAACCAAAGTTGTAATTGCTCTATATAATTTGCTATGTCTGTGTACAGATAATCAGAGGATTGTTAATGGTTTACTATGTTAGAAGGGTCAATTGTTTGATATCCTAAGATGGATGAAGTGGGCATTAAACTGCATGTGTGGAGCCTCAGGTGTTACAGAATCGTCACCACCGATGCACTCTAGGAGGGTGAAGTGTGACATATAATTTTTTGTGTGTATCTTTTTTTTTTTTTTTTTTCCTCAGGAAGAGAGATTGGCCGGCGGGGAAGCTCATCCGTGCTTAGCACCATGAAAAGTACCAGCAATGGTTTCTGTGGCTGGTGGAAAAAGTTCCAGAACCAGAGTCAGTCCTTCCCTGGGTGGGGCAGAAGGGTCAGAATATTAGTTTCGTTTCTTTCTGTAGGCAGAGCAAGAGGGAAGAGATTCACATGGCACAAGTGCTGCCCCTCCTCCCTGCCGCTTTCTTTAATCACCACTTGGCACCTTCTCAAAGCTGTGTTCTTCCTGGGACAAGAAAAGGAACGACACCATCAGAGCTCAAAGGGCAAAGCAACAGCATATGTGGGGGTTAAAAAATATATATCCCAACATATGTGGAAGTCCAATTCCTTTAATTCTCTTAAAACACTGAAACTTCAACAGGTATATGGGGAGGTGAGGATTCTGACAGTCCGGAATTAGTGGCGAGATTCATAAATCATCTGTTTATGGCCTTCTTGGTGTTACATATGTTGACCAAATCCCTTGGCTTCATCTTTCCAAACCATCAGCCATGAGTAGATATTGTCTTTCCTCAGGCACAAACCTCTCCATCTCCTGCACAGTGTCGTTTGTTCCCAGTTACCAGTTCTAATTCCAACAGATCTTTTTAGAGATGAATGACCCCAAACCAGCACATTTTTAAGCTCATTATCTAGAGCAGGCTGGCTGATAAATCCAATTTTCACTCTTTTCCTATTCTAAAAGGGGCTTGCTCTGCAAATGACATTTCCTAGGATCCTTTGCCCACTGGCTTGCAACAAATGGGAGGCTCTGGTGGGATACTGGAGGTGGGATGAAGGGAGAAGCCGGGTTATTCCCTCCCCTCTCTGTCCACTTCTGATGGTGTCTCCAGCTATGGCTACATCTCCTTGTCACCTTTTGCCTCACTTGCTTCCTCTAATTATAGAAATAACAAAGCAAATCCAAAATATATGTGCCTTCTTCCCTTTATACTCCAGAATGTGTCCCTGGGCAGACCCACCGAGGCAAGAAAGCAACCCCTTTAAAAAAGAGGAACGCCAGCTCAGGGCCTCCAGAGCTTAAAA
>NW_007736793.1:24685-32024 GCF_000696425.1 Galeopterus variegatus
CCCCCAGATCACGGCCTCACCCTGCCCCCACCACGCATCCCACCACTGCACACTTCAGGCAGACCCAGCTTGGGTGCCTGAAGAATTCTACAGTCATCCCGACGTAGGGACGACTGTTGTCCAACCTTGGTGTAGATCTCAAGCTACTCTGGAGAGCTTAAAAGTGCATCAGTTTCTGCCAAATCCCCTCTATTTCCATATAGGTGGCATCTGCTTATAGTGAATGCCAAGGGCAGGCAGAGGAGCAGGTTAATCATTAATAGCATTTTCCTGTACATTTATAATGGAGTTACTGTTAAAATCAGGGGCCCCAGCATACAGAAAGCCACCTCTGGGAATTCCTGGCAACAGCCCAGCGATCGGGTTATGGTGTTCCCGGCAAAACGCTGCTTCCTCAGTGAGGAGGCATGGGGAGGGTGGGGAGCAGGGCGGGGTGTCGCCAGTTCTCATAACTGCTCTTGGGATAGGGCTGTGGTCAGTTGCGTTTTCACATCTATAACCTGGAAAAAATCAGCATCACACCCAGACACACAGGGACACAGCCCAGAAAACCAAGTCTTCTGCGAGGGCGGCCCTCTCAATCCTGGTGTTTTCTACAGGTTTCAAGTAAACTGAAGTATGTCCAAAGCAACATTTGATGAATAATAGCTAAAGAACAGAAGATGAAGAACGACCCCCCATTGCAGGAGACTCATCAAGGTCACCTCCTCCTTAGGTCTGTGCCTCCACCCCAGACCTCTTTCTCTCCCAGGCACCGTTCCTATATCTCTGTCTCCATCAGGATGTTGACAGGTGATAGAAGTTCAACATGACTCATACTAAGCTCAAACCCTCCCCTACTTTGCTTCTCAAACCTGTTTATTTTTCTATCCTCTCTTCCATTATAGGTAAGGGTACCATAATCCAGTAAGTCAGACAGGCCAGAAACCTGGGAGTCATCTTAAATTCTTCACTTTCCTACTAATCCTTCTCCTCTCTTGAATGGGGCAAACACAAGCCCCGGGCTAGCTAGCCAGCCCATAATTTTACTTCCTGTTGAAGTTTATCTCTTTATAAGAGAAAAAGATTTTTTAAAAAAAGTATCCCTTGCAGGCATTCTTCACCCACTCTGTGATGGCCTCTCTACCCCTCTGCCCCACTCTCCCCACCCCATCTCTGTCCCACATTTCTGACACAAGCTCATGTTCAATGGAGCAGGAACAGTCCACATGCTGGCTAGTTATTCCCCTTGAGTCACACCCACTGGGAAGTGGGTTTCAATGTAACTCACCAGGGCCTTCAGCCTAGAACACTGGGATGACAGCAGTGTCCATGTGAGCACTGTCTGCAATCTAAGGGAGTGAGACAATTCTGTGCACCTGTCTCTAAAGGAAGGTGGACCAGGAGGAATGTCACTGACAAGTCAAACAGGGTCCGCCAGCTTAAGCATTCCATAGCCAGTGCCCAAATAAAGTTCCACCCACCACCTGTGCCCCACATGGGCACCCATACCATGGAAACTCTCCATCCCCCTCTTTCACCAAAACTGTTCGTGATGGCGATTTAAGATCTACATTCACACCACTCTGAATCGGAGCTGCTGAGCTCCCTGCCCAAGGGACTTTTTTCCCTTTTACTTTTTTTATTGACAAATAAGGAATAATTTCAGTACATCTACTATACAACATGGTAGTTAATGTTAAAAACAATGTATTGTATCCTTGAAAATTGCTAAAAGAGCAGATTTTAAATGTTCTCACCACAAAAAAAAAAAAGTCTATGCGGTAATGGATGCATTAATTAGCTTGATTTAGTTGTTCCGCAAATTATTCATATATCAAAACATCATGTTGTACTCCGAGGAACTTTCTCGTGTAATGCTTCACCTATCACTGTGGACTTCCAGCTTGGGGATTTCCAGGATGGAGGAGCTCACTCTTCTGCATTTAGGTGAGAATGACCCAGTCTGGAATACGGTAGGTGTCCACGAAGTAGACACACCTGAGACACACAGAGCTAGCCCAGGACCTGAGAGGCAGAGTGTATCTGTTCTTGGCACAGGTCTCTGACCCACTGCCTAAGGCACACCCCCTTGCCTGGCCAGGTGGCTGCCCCGTGACTTTCCTACAAGGAAAGCAGGATGTCCTTTGCCAGTGACTTGTGCGGAGCAAAGGAGACTCTGCAAGTCTGTCAAAGTGCTTTGTAAACTATGGGGAGCCATGCAAATAGAAAGAATGGTTTAGTATGTGCCCTATGATAACAATGACAGGAGAGACTAATGCAGCATCCTCCCTGGCTTTGGCCTTGGGGAGCAGGAGACCCATATTGTCATATGAATGAAAAAGCTTCCTGAAACAATGAATGCACACATTACTTGAGCTCTGCAATGTGCCTGTTATTACTGCTTTCTCCTTTGTCTCTCAGAACTACATTGTTCATGCCTTCATGAGTGGCAGCAAAGTGCAGGAGGCCAAGCAAAGGAAACAGAGTAGAGGAGGCAGAATAGAAAAGGCTGAGTGGAGGAGGCCGAGCCAAGGAGGCTACGCTGACAAGGCTGTGTGGAGAGGCACACACAGTACACCCCAGTGCTGATACTTGTGCACCCCAGTGCTGATACTTGTGCACCCCAGTGCTGATACTTGTACACCCCAGTGCTGATACTTGTGCCTACTCTGAATTTCCATTTCTTCCTCTATAAAAGTAAGAATATCCGTACCTGTCCAGAAGTGGTATCTTATCTTCCTCTGTGTCCAGCATTTGGTAGACAGGCCTCAGGAGACACCCGTAGGACAATTAGGAATGTGATTTTACAGTACATAGCTCACTCCAGTCCAAACCCTCCTGTACTAAGAAATACTGTGCAAAACCCCATTACTGTCTGGAAATGTGACTCATGGGTAACATCATCCACCTACAAACATTATAAACTTAAACACATCAATGCCCTGAACTTTTATATAATAGAAAATGTTAGAAAAGTCATTTATAATAAAATAATGGGTGTTTAAATATGGAAATGCTTGAGCACTATGTGAGTAGAAGATATAGCAAAGAGGGGAGATGACTGGATTTAAAAGATTGGATTTAGGAGTAGTAGTATATTTTGACATTTAGAAATGAAGACTAAATATGTATAACTGTATATGTACATAGAGTCATGATGAATTTGAGAGCAACAAAGTCTAACTGGGACAAGTATGATGTTTTCACCCCTCAAATTACCATGAATGTCATTGATATGAATAATGGGGCTTTCCAAAGTGAACAGCTCTTGGTAAAGTTCACACCAAAATAGTCCAATCCTTTCTTTATATATATAATCCAAAAATCCAAAATCTGAAAAAATGCAAATTCAAAAACTTCTTGAGCACCAACACAATGCTCAAAGGAAATGCTCACTGGAGCATTTCAAATTTCAGATTTTTGGATTAAGCATGTTCAACCCAGTTAAGTATGTACAGATTTTCCAAAATCTGAAAAAAATCCATAATTTGAAATACTTCTACGAAACAAGCATTTTGGATAAAGAATAGTCAACTTGTAGGTAATAGTTCATTCTTGAAAATTTTGGTTTAAAAACCATATCCCCAAATGTTTTGTATTTATATGTAAAACTGAATTAGGCCCTGTGAGGAAAGTGGAGTTGGTTTGGTCAGGCCCCCTCGTTTCATATCCAACTAGGTATGATAAAGCACATCCTTTGTAAACAAGTCAGGTAAGAGTAGCCAGTGTGCATGTGTGCTCATATACCGCTTGGCTCGTTGCCGATATTGTGTACTCTTCAGTAAGGAAGGCAGCAGCTCTGAACTGCTGGTCAGCAGAGCTCATGTCTAAAAATAAAGTATGTCCATTTTGCTGGTGGCTACTGGGTTTTACTTTCAACTACCTGGCTCAGGACCTGCACAGAACAGGGCAGAGGGGTTTGTGATCCAGCCTGACGGGCCCTAGAAACCAATAATCATAAACTTCTGAATGACATGAGTATTCATCTGGAAATTCTAGAGTCATGAGGGATATGAGACGATTCTTTGCTGTTCAGGACTGTCCCCAAAGTTACAGGATGTCTAGCATCCCTATTTCCCACCCACAAAATGGCACAAACCATCACTGCCACTAACAATAATTGCAATAATCCTACATCACCTTCATAAATCTCCAAAACACTCCCCAGGGCATGGTACCTCCTTTCTGAGAACTACTAACCTACTCCTGAAGGGTTTGGTTAATGGAGAGATAAGTATCAATTGGAATAAACAAGAAAGCAGCCATAAGCCTTGATTGATGGTTGGAAGTGAAGTCAATATCAAAGAGCCCCAAGAGGATATGTCAGTAATTGTATAAGCATGTCTTAGTGTATCAGTCACATGGTTAGGTGATGCTGCAGTAACATCACCCACCCTCACAAATCTCAGTAGCCTAACACAGCAAATGTCTACTTCTCCATCATGCTCCATGTCTGGCATGCATTGACAGAAGAACTCTGTTCATTCTTATTACTCAACAATTCAGCCTGACAGAGACTTCCTTTTAACATCCAAGTTCACTGTCACAGGTGTGGTAGGAAGAGGATGTGGTGAACTACTAGTTTCTAAAGATTCCACCAAGAGTCTAAGGCCCCAGACAGAAACACCCACAAGCCCAAGCAGGTGCCAAGGTGAGCCAAGACCTGCGCACCACCAGGGGCTCAATCTAAGGCCCTGGAGAGAAGTGCCCACAAGCCTTGGCAGGAGCCGAGATGAGCAGAGTTCCACGTGGCACCAGGGGCTCAGTCTACAGACAGGAAAGCTGGAAAAGGAGCCAAGGTGGTGTAACATACCCACCACCACACCTACTGTCACCATAAGGACAGTTTGCCACCAAAGTAGCAGCCAGGACCACTCTACAGGCAACCTGCCACTCACTTGACTACACTGAAGAGCCACCAGTAGAGCCTGCAAATGGAGGAAATCTTTATCCTCATAGCCAACCTCAGAGTAATAGAAGAAGCAAGTTCTCTGCCAGATGACCAAACATCAATGAAAAATACTAGAACTACAAACAAACAAGAAGATATGACACCACTGAAGGAATACAGTAATCCTCAAATTCCAGACCCTGTAGAACAGGGAATCCGAAATGTCTGAAAAGCAATTCTGAGTAATGATGTTAAGAAAACTCGAAAAACTAAAAGAAGACTCAATTGAGAACACAAGAAAACAAGAAAAATATCCAGAATATGAAGGAGGAAATTTACAAAGAAATCAATACTTTAAAAAAGAGTGTAGCAGAACTCCTAGAAGTGAAAGATTCACTCAGTGAAATAAAAAACACAACAGAGAGCTTGAGCAGCAGGCTGGTGCAAGCAGAAGAAAGAGTTTCAGATCTCAAAGATGGTCTTTTGGAAATAACCCAGGAATACAAAACAAAAGGAAAAAAGAATTTTAAAATAAGGAAGAAAATCTAAAAGAGACAGCAGACAACCTCAAAAGCTCTAACATCCAAATTGTGGGTATTCCAGAAGGGCAGGAGAAAGGAAAAGGTATTGAAAAACTGTTCAAGGAAATAATAACAGAAAACTTCCCAGGGGTAGAGAGAGATGCAGACCTTCAGATCCAGGAAGCTCAAAGGACCCCAAACAGATTCAATACAAAAAGATCTTCTCCAAGATGCATTATAGTCAAATTTATGGCAAAGCTCAAAGAGGAAGAGAGAATTCTAAAAGCAGCAAAAGAAAAGTGTCAAGTCACCCATAAGGGAAACCCCATCAGACTAACAGGAGACTTCTCAAGTGAAACACTACAGGCCAGGGCCAGCCCAAGGCTCACTTGGGAGAGTGTGGTGCTGATAACACCAAGGCCGTAGGTTTGGATCCCTAAATAGGTATGGCCGGTTAGCTCCCTTGGGAGAGAGTGGTGTTGATCACACCAAGTCAAGGGTTAAGATCCCCTTACCAGTCATCTATTTAAAAAATACACTACAGGTGAGAAGAAAGTGGAACGATATATTCAAAATAATAAAGGGGGAAAAATGGCCAGCCAAGAATTCTTTACCCAGCAAGGATCTCCTTCAGAAAAGAGGGGAAAACAGTGCATTTCCCAGAAAAACAAAAATTGTGGGAGTTCACCACCATATAACTAGACTTGCAAGAAATTCTCAAGGGAGTCCTTCATCTAGAATCTGAATAATGATGATCACTACCACGGATACACAAGAAAGAGCAAAACCTGCAGTTAAAACAAAAATAACAAGGAGAAAGAGAAAGAAGCTAAGTCATGCCACCTCAAATTTCCAACTAACATTGAAGAAGAGGAATAAAAGGGGAAGTAATGATCAAAAGATATTTAAAACATTTTTTTAAAAAGCAATTAAATGACAGGAATTAAACAATACCTGTCAATAATTACCCTAAATGTGAATGGATTAAACTCCCCCTTCAAAAGACACAGACTCTGACTGATTGGATTAAAAAGCTAAACCCAAATATATGCTGTCTTCAAGAGACCCACCTGACCTGCAGAGACACACACAGACTAAAAGTGAAGGCACACAGACTAAAAGTGAAGGGATGGAAAAAGATATATCATGCAAATGGAAGCAAAAAGCAAGCAGGAATAGCTGTACTTTAGTGGATAAAATAGACTTTAAATCAAAAAAGCTGAAAAAGAGACAAAGAAGGCCACTATACAATGATAAAATGATTGATCCAGCTAGAACACATAACAGTCATAAATATATATGCACCCAATACTGGAGCACCCAGATATATAAAGCAAACGTTCTTAGACCTAAAGAAAGAAACAGGCCCTAACACATTATTAGTGTGTGACCTGAACACCCCTCTCTCAGTATGGGACAGATCTTCCAGGCAACAAATCAACAAAGAGACACAGGATTTAAACTACACCTTAGACCAACTGGACCTGGCAGATGAGTACACAACATTTCACCCAACAACTAAACAATATACTTTCTTCTCATCAGCTCATGGAACATTCTCTAGGATAGACAACATATTAGGTCACAAATCTAGTCTCAGCAAATTTTTTTAAAACTGAAATCATTCCAAGTATCTTTTCAGATCACAATGGACTAAAAGTGGAAATCAATAATAAGCAAAACCCTTGAAACTATACAAATACATAGAAACTAAACAATAGGATCCTGAAAGACCTATGGGTCTGAGAAGAAATTAAACAGGAAATCAAAAAATTTCAAAAAACTAATGAATTAAAGATACAACATACCAAAACCTGTGGGATACTGCAAAACCAGAACTAAGAGACAAATTTATTGTAATATACACTTACAGCAAAAGAATGGAAAGACTTCAAATAAATGACCTAACACTACACCTCAAAGAACTTGAAAAACAACAATCCAA
>NW_007736793.1:32465-34888 GCF_000696425.1 Galeopterus variegatus
CTGTAATATACACTTACAGCAAAAGAATGGAAAGACTTCAAATAAATGACCTAACACTACACCTCAAAGAGCTTGAAAAACAACAATCCAAGCCTAAAAGTAGTAGACAGAAAGAAATAAAGATCAGAGAAGAATTAAATGAAATAGAGACCCCAAAAAACAATACAAAATATCAATGAAACAAAAAGTTTGTCTTTTGAGAAGATAAATAAAACAGACAGACCATTAGCTAGGTTAACAAAAAAAATAAAGAGAGAAGATCCAAAGAACAAAAACCAGAAATGAAAAGGGAGACATTACAACCAGCACCACAGAAATATGAAAAATCATTAGAGACTATTATAAAAAACTGTATGACAACAAATACAAAAACCTGGAAGATATGGATAAGTTTCTAGACACATACAAACTACCCAGACTGAACCAAAAAGAGAGATAACACCTGACCAGACCAACAACAAGCAATGAGATTGAATGGTAATCATCAATCTTCCAACTAAGAAAAACCCAGATCCAGATGGCTTTACAGGTGAATTCTATCAAACCATTAAAGAGGAATTAATACCAGCTCTCCTCAAACTATTCCAAAAAATTAAAACAGAAGCCATTCTCCCAAACTCATTAGCTCTGATACCAAAACCAGATAAAGACACACACACAAAAAAATTATAGGCCAATATCCTTGATGAACATAGATGCATAGATCCAAAGTATTAGCAATCAGAATACAGCAACACATAAAAAATATTGTACACCATGGTCAAGTGGGATTTCTCCAAGGGATGGAAAGATGGTTCAACATACAAAATTCAATAAACATGATTCATCACATCAACAAAATGAAGGACAAAAACCATATGATTATCTCGGTAGACACTGAAAAAGCATTTGGCAAAATTCAACATCCCTTCATGATAGAGACTCAACAAATTATATACATAGAAGGAAAGTATTTCAACACAATAAAAGCCATCTATTACAAGCCCACTGATAGTATCATTCTGAATAGGGAAATAAAAAGCTTTTCCCTTAAGAACAGGAACAAGGCAAGGATGCCCACTCTTGCCGCTTCTATTTAACATAGTACTGAAGTTACTAGCCAGAGCAATCAGGCAAGAGAAATAAATAAAGGGCATTCAAATTGGAAAAGATGGAGTCAAATTGTACTTATTTGCAGATGACATGATATTATATTTAGAAACACCTAAAGACTTTATCAAAAAACTCCTTGAGCACTGGTCAGTTAGCTCAGTTGGTTAGAGCACAGCCTTGTAACACCAACGTCAAGGGTTCAGTTCCCAGTACCAGCCAGCCACCAAAAAAATAAAATAAAATAAACAAACAAACAAACAAAAAACTCCCAGAGCTGGCTAATAATTTCAGTAATGTTGCAGGATACAAAATAAATGTCCCAGGCCGGCCCAGTGGTGCACTGCTACAGTGCGCCACTTGGGAGCGCGGCGGCGCTCCCGCCGAGGGTTCGGATCCCACATACAGACCGGTTCCCACTCACTGGTTGAGCGAGGTGCAGCCGCGACGCCGAGGGTTGCGATCCCGTTGCCGGTCCTGGTCCGGTACGGGCGCGACACTGAGGGTTGCGATACGTTGCCGGACACGAAAAAAGACAAAAAGGAAAAAATAAAAAATTTAAAAAAAATAAATGTCCCAAAAACAATTGCATTTATATTCTCCAATAATGACCTAACAGAAAGAGAAATAAAGAAAGTAAGCCCATTTACAACAGTCATAAAAAAATAAAATACCTAGGAATCAGTTTAACCAAGGAGGTGAAAGATCACTACAATGAGAACTACAAACCATTACTGAAAGAAATAAAGGAAGACACAAAAAGTTGAAAAGACATTCTATGCTCTTGGATTAGAAGAATTAACATTGTGAAAATGTCTATACTACCCAAAACAATCTACAGATTCAGTACAATCCCCATCAAAATACCAATGTCATTCTCTGCAGAAATGGAAAAAACAATCTCAACATTCATATGGAACAACAAAAGACCCCAAATACCAAAGCAATCCTGAACAAAAAAAATAAAGGCAGAGGCATAACACTACCTGACTTCGAATTATACTACAAAGCTATTGTAACCAAAACAGCATGATATTGGCACAAAAATAGACACTCAGATCAGTGGAACAGGATAGAAAACCCAGAAGTCACCCCTCAGGCTTACAGACATCTGATATTTGTCAAAGGCAACAAAAACACACATTGGGGAAAAGACTATCTCTTCAATAAGTGGGGCTGGGAAAGTTGGATATCCATATGCTGAAGAATGAAACTACACATGTACCTCTCACTATATACTAAAATCAACTCAAAATGGATTAAAGACTTAAGCATAAGACCTGAAAATGTAAAATTACTAAGGGAAAATATAGGTGAAACACTTTAAGAACTAG
>NW_007736793.1:34931-36887 GCF_000696425.1 Galeopterus variegatus
ATAAGACCTGAAAATGTAAAATTACTAAGGGAAAATATAGGTGAAACACTTTAAGAACTAGGTCTGGGCACAGACTCTATAAACAAGAGCCCAAAAACAGAAACAAAAGAAAAAATAAACAAATGGGTCTATATCAAAACTAAAAAACTTCTGTGCAGTAAAGGAAACAATCAACAGTGTGAAATGACAACATACAGAGTGGGAGAAAATTTTTGTCAACTATGAATCTGACAAGGGATTAATATCCAGCATATACTAGGAACTCAAGCAACTACACAGTAAAAAAAACAAATAACTCAATTAAAAAATGGGCAAAGGAGCTGAATAGACATTTTTCAAAGGAAGACATACATTTGGCCAACAGGTACATAAAAAAATGCTCAGCATCACTAGTTATCAGGGAAATGCAAATTAAAACTACACTGAGATATCACCTCATGCCAGTTAGACTGGCCATAATCAAAAAGACAGAGAATAACAAATGCTGGCAAGGATGTGGAGAGAAGGGAATGCTTCTACACTGTTGGTGGGACTGTAAATTAGTACAACCACTATGGATAACAGAATGGAGTTTTCTCAGACAACTAAAGATAGATGTTGCATAAGATCCGGCAGTCCCACTTCTGGTTATATTCCCAAAGGAATGGAAATCATCATGCCAAAGAGATACCTGCACTCCCATGTTCAATGCAGCTGTATTTACAATAGCCAAAAGTTGGAACCAACCTAAATGTCCATCGATGGAAGATTGAATAAGGAAAATGTGGTATATACACCATGGAATACTAGTCTGCCATAAAAAAGAATGAAATTCTGCCATTTGCAAAAACATGGACGAGCTTGGAGAAACTTATATTGAGTGAAATAAGCATAGCACACAGGGAAAAATACCGCATGTGCTCACTCACAAGTGAGAGCTAAGAGAGAAAGAAGGAAGGAAAGAAAGAGCACAGTGGTGTGTTGAATTTGCTGAGGGAGAGAACACACCTAGGGATACAAAGTGGAGAGGTGGAAAGAGGGATGGGGAGGGAGGTCAGGGATTAATTGGGTGGGGGACAGGGGATATAATCACAATTTCTGGTAATGGGCATGCTGCAAGTATGGATTTGGCCATCNGAAATAATATCTTCCTCGTGGTAATGTTATGAGAACTAAATGAGATAGTGTATGCAAACAATAGTCAGTGCTTTATACATTGCAACTGAGTCCAGCTCCGTGAGATATACGGTAAGAGGTGGGGAAGAAGCAGGGTGGGAGGCTCAAGAAAGGAAGTCAAAGACATAGACATATCTTTCAAGAAGGTTATTAGCAGTGGGAAAAATAAGACATGAGTGCAGAAAACTGTAGGACACTCTCTCTGCTATGGGACTCTGAGGAGGAACAAAAAACAGGGTTTTTNGACAGGGGATATAATCACAATTTCTGGTAATGGGCATGCTGCAAGTATGGATTTGGCCATCACATCTTTGGCATGAGTGGTGACAGTCATCTTTGTACCCATGAATATTCATAACCAATATAAATAAATAAATAAATATCAAATAAAGATTCCACTGAAAAATGACAAAAGTCACTTCTTGACAAAGCTAGTTTCATGATCATAGTACTGCACATAGAGGGTGGAGAAGCACAATCCAGCATACACCCAGAAGGGGAAAGAAACAGAAATCCTTAGTGAGTGGCTCTAATGACTACTCCTATGGATTCAGACTCAGCCCTACTTTCTAACTGTGTGATATGTGCATATCACTTGGCATTCCCAAGTCTTAGTTTCTCATAAGTAATAGTAACACAAATTATGTAGCTGCTGCTTATTGATCACTTATTGTAGTACTAAAAGTTTAACATTTTACTAGATTTGACAGAAAAGTTATGAGGCAAATGCTATCATGAGGGAAATAATATCTTCCTCGTGGTAATGTTATGAGAACTAAATGAGATAGTGTATGCAAACAA
>NW_007736793.1:38183-41317 GCF_000696425.1 Galeopterus variegatus
TGATCTATGTATACATTATAGAAAGGTTCAATAAAGCTAATTAACATGTCCATCACCTCACCAATTTATCATATTTTTGTGGTGAGAACATTAAAAATCTAACTTAGTAATTTTGAAATACACGATATATATGTTATGAATTGTAGTCACCACGCAGTGCAATAGATCACTAAAACTTACTCCTCCAGCCTAACTGAAACTTTGTGTCCTTTGACCAGCTTCTTTTTTTCCCATCCCTCCCTCCTCCATCCCCCTCCCCCAGTCTCTGGTAATCACCTCTCTACTCTCTGTTCCTACGAGATTTTTTTTAGATTTAACATACTAGTGAGATCGTACAGTATTTGTCTTTCTGTGCCCAGCTCATTTGATTTAGCATAATATCTTCCAGTTCCATCCATGTCGTAACAAATGATATAATGTCTTTTTTTAAGGCTGTCTGGTATTCCATTGTGTATATATACCACATTTTCTTTATGCATTCACCCTTTGATGATCACTTACGTTGCTTCCACAGGTTTTGAGAAGAAGAAAGAGGAGACTCCAAGCTGGGGGAAGGATAAGCTGAGGTATAGAAAGAGATCAAGATTCCAGAATTACGAAATCTGGGAATCCCCCAAGTCATGTGCTGGTGAGGAAGTGGAGAAGAGTTACTATTTCTCAGTCATGCTCTGCTATCTTGGGACACACATCATGAGTCATTTTAGTACTGAATCTGGGTTTTCCACATAGTCGTAAACAGCTTCAACTGGCACCAACTTTAGCACCTGTATAATCCAATCCCCTCCTTTTCAGATGAGGACTCTGAGACTCAGAGATGATGCAGAACTTGTACAAAGCTCAGTGAGAGTTTATCCAGGTCTTCTAATTCCCTCCAATGCCCATTACCCCCTCCACCAGCTGCCATCAACCTCAGGAGAGCTAGCGAAAGTCTGGCACTACCCTTGCCACAGCCCACCTCCCCAGCTCTGGAAGGAACTGCCGGGGGCTTGCTCTTTGTATTCAAGCAGGATCTGGGAGAACATATTAACATTTCCAGAGATCCACTCACCCTCCCTGTGGTAGATTACACTTTCCTGCTCATTGATGTCCTGCTTGGTCAAATTACTTGCTCTGACCAATAAAATGTGAGCAAAAGTGATGTGTGTAACTTTGCAGCAGAAGCTCTCTTTTCATTCCACCATGACAACCAGCAATTCTTCATATAGTGTCCTGTCCATAGGCCTGGGCCCCAGGTTAAGATGATACAGAGAAGAAATGCAGCTGACCCAGAGAGCATAAACAAGAAGTAAATCTTTGATGTTGTAGCTTCTGGCACCTTGGGGTCACTTGTTATAGCAGCATTTGCTAGCCTATCCTGACTGATACACAGGATAACACATCTGTCCACCTGCTGGATAAAGACCGTGAAAGTTCCATGCTAGAACACCTTGTACAAAAATATAATATATATTTCTGCCCTCTAAAACCTCAAGATGCAGAACGTAGACCAGGAGTGGAAAGAGCTGAAAAGCAAGAGCAGCATACAATTGGACAGGTACATTCATCACTGTGGGCCATGTTCAAATGGCCTGAATACCCAGGCTGTGGAGAAAGGATCTTCTTTAGAAAGGAGTCTTTTGAGACAGGTTGGAATAGTGAAGGGTGTCATATCCAATTTTCTCATTCTAAAGAGAAGTGCAGGGAGGAAGAGACGCCAAGTGTTGTGGTTTGCATGTTTGTCCCCTCCAAAAGTCGACCCAGGCTGTGGAGAAAGGATCTTCTTTAGAAAGGAGTCTTTTGAGACAGGTTGGAATAGTAAAGGGTGTCATATCCAATTTTCTCATTCTAAAGAGAAGTGCAGGGAGGAAGAGACGCCAAGTGTTGTGGTTTGCATGTTTGTCCCCTCCGAAAGTCATGTTTGTCCCCTCCAAAAGTCGTATTAAAACTTAATCCCCATTGTAACAGTATTAAGAGGGTGAGAAATCTGACTATGATTCTTTTATGAATGGATTAATGAATTTATGGGTTATCATGGGAGTGGGGCTTGTGGCTTTATCAAAAGAGAAAAAGAGACCTGAGCTAGCATACTCAGTCCCTTCACCATGTGATGCCCTGTGCCATGTCAGGACTCTGTGGGGAGTCCCCAACAGCAAGAAGGCCCTCACCAGATGTGCTTTCTCAAACTGTAAGAAATAAATTTTGTTTTTTTATAAATTACGCAGTTTCATGTTATAAGTAACAGAAAACAGACTAAGACACCAGGGCAAGGGGAAAACTATTCTTTAATCACTATTATCCCAAGCAAGGAGTTTTATAACTACCTACCCCTGATAATATGCAGATAGACACAGGCCAAAGAGATGTAGAGATGTGAAGGTGTCAAGTTGTTCAGCCCCTGGCTTGAAGTCACCCACCTCTTTTACAATCCCTGACAGCCTACCACCCAGGAGAACAGGGCCTCTTGGAGTGCCTGAGGCCATTGTCCTATGTTGGCAAGGGACAGATGGTGTTTGCATGTCTTTCAAGGACAGACGTGTCATGCGAAGGTGGAGGAGGAAATAACGACTCCACAAACACACTCAATCCCTCCTTATAGATCTCATTTATATACCTGGCAGCCGATCAACTCATCAAAATTCTGCTCTTCCCGGATGTGTAAAATGAGAACACAATGACAGGTCAAAGCTCAAGGAGCCAGGGAAAGGCCTGGAAGTGAAAGGATTAGGTTGGGCATGGGGCAGTGCCCATTGTAAAGCTCATCCTAGAGAAAGGCAACCAGCTGTGCAAACCCCCCTCACCTTCGGGCCCCTCGTGGGCCATCAATTTCCATTATGCTCCTTGTAAGAACCTGGGCATAAGGGGAGTATGAAGCTTACAGTTTTCTACGCAGACTCTAGGGCCAGAACACCCGAGTTTGAAGCACGTAAAACCTGGCGTGACCGGTTCTGAATAAGTTTCAGCTGCTGCTGCTGTTACACTGCTTCCATCTATCACTTCCATGGAGCTCTACTCCAGGAGCAGTCTGACCTGACAAATGGAAGATAAGTGAGATTCGGTGGGGGCCATCGGCCCCTGGTTATGGAAGTTCCACTTCCAATAGCCTGGAGGGAAAATGAAGAGGCAGTTGTTGTGTATGGAGAAGCCACCAGACCAAG
>NW_007736793.1:41683-57484 GCF_000696425.1 Galeopterus variegatus
CAATAGCCTGGAGGGAAAATGAAGAGGCAGTTGTTGTGTATGGAGAAGCCACCAGACCAAGTATGAGGATCCCAAACCCAAGTTCCAGCTTTTTGATTTAGTTTAAGAGGAAGAGACTGGACAACCACAGCTTGGGGTGGGGAGGAGGGGGAAGGAGCAGGAGTGAATTATTGTTTTGAGGCCTATATTTGCTTACGCAAGAAGTGGGTGAGGGTCAAAAGACGAAACTGCAATAAATGTAGAGATTTTCATTTGCTTTTATTTGTGATTCTAGAGTTAGGCAACACTTTATTCTATGAAATAAAATGAATGTTCCAATGAGCTGAGCGGAGGAGTTTGGCTTTATAGACAGAAAAGAGCTGAGGAAAGCAGAAACAGAACAAAAAGTAGATTGGTGATTTCGAAGGTACTTTCCTTGTAAAGGTTGAAGCTGAGAGGGCTTCCTTATCACACCAACTAAAACTGGCCCATTTGTGGATTTGAATATTATTTCTCTCTCCTCTGATTTCTTGAAAGGTCAGATAAACAACTTAGTTTCAGCTTGGTGACATGGAACTTCAGCATGAGTGATTCCATTTTGGTTAGGTCTGTTGAGTGTAGTATAGAAGGCAGTCCAAACCAATGGCTTACTATAAATTTTATTTAACGGGAGTCACAGAAGGGTGTGGCAGAGGGTCCAGTGATGACAAGCAGGGCTGCAGTGCCTGATGCACAGGGCATTCTGCAAGAAGAAATCACTAAGGCTCACAGCAACCCTGTGAGGGAGACCCTGGGAGACCATAGTTGCTATGCACATTGGGGCTGGAGTCTGGGCTCCATACTGGGCTGCTTCCCTGAGACCACCCATCAGGGGACCCAAGACTCTGGAGATGGGATCCAGCTGCCATGGAAATGTGACAGGAGATAAGTAAAAAAGAGAAATTATTACCCAAGCTGCTTCTCATTACCAGCTTCAAGGCACTTTTTCCCACTCACTAATTCACAGGACCAGAAGTGCTTTCTGGATCCCGTAGAAGCATTTAAGGGCCAGGTGTGGGATGGGGTACAGAATTGAATTGCAACTTGAAAGTTATGATGGAGATGTGGATGTTTTTCCTGGCAGGGGAATAAGCCTAGAAGTCAAAAGTAAATGGTTTCATGTGGAGGCTGTGAATAAACCAATTTGGATGAGCTGGTGGGTGTGTGAAGACAAGCAGCAGGAAAGCTGGAATTGAATTGCAACTTGAAAGTTGTGATGGAGATGTGGATGTTTTTCCTGGCAGGGGAATAAGCCTAGAAGTCAAAAGTAAATGGTTTCATGTGAAGGCTGTGAATAAACCAATTTGGATGAGCTGGTGGGTGTGTGAAGACAAGCAGCAGGAAAGCAGCTTGGGTTCAAACTATGAGGGTAACTGCAAGGTACTGAATGTTTGTGTCCCCCTGAAATTCATATTTTGAAATCCTACCCCCCAATGTGATGGTATTAGGAGGTGGGGCCTTTGGGAGGTAATTAGGTCATAAAGGTGTAGTCCTCATGAAAGGAATTAGTGCTCTTCTAAAAGAGACCTCAGAGAGCTCTCTCACCCTATCCACCATGTGAATATAGGAGAAGTCTTCAGTCTGAAACCCAGAAGAGGGTCTGCCACTCGCCAGAACCTGACCATGCTGGTGTATGGATCTTGGACTTCCAGTGTCCAGAACTGTGAGAAATAATTTTTTGGTTTGTTTATAAGCCTGTGATACTTTGTATTGCAGCATGAACTGACAAGACAGTAATTGTGTTATTTCCTAGGGCTGCTGTAACAAAGTACCATTAATTGTATGGCTTAAAAAGCAGATATTCACTTTCTCATAATTCTGGAGATTAGAAGTCTGAAATCAAGGTGTTGGCAGGGTTGGTTCCTTCTAGAGGCTCTGAGGAAGAATCTGTCCCATGCCTCTCTCCTAGCTACTGGTATGTGTCAGCTACCTTGGCTTGTAGACACATCACCACAATGTCTGCCTGTATCTCCAAAAAACATGGGGTTTTTCCTGTGTGTCTCTCTCTCCTCTTTTTACAAGGTGCTATGGTTTGAATGTTTGTCCCCTTCAAAGTTCATGTTGAAACAATCTCCAACATAATGTATTAACAAGGTGGGAAATCCAAATGTGGTATTTGAAAGGTGGGGTCTTTAAGAGGTGATTGGATCTTTATGGCTTTACCCTAATGAATGAATTCATTCATTAATGGATTAATAGATTAATGAGTTAATGGATTGATCAGTTATCTTGGTAGTAGCTTTAAAAGAAGAGAAACCTGAGCACATGAGCATGTTCTTGCCGCCTCAGGACTCAACGAAGGGTCCTCACCAAGAGGAAGGCACTCACCAGATGTGCCTCCTTGACCTTGGACTTCCCAGCCTCCAAAACTGTAAGAAATGAATTTATTTTTTAAATAAATTATCCAGTTTTATGTATTCTGTTATAAGCTACAGAAATAGACTAAGACATAAGGATACCAGTTATATTAGATTGGGTCCAATCCTACTTCAGTGTGACCTCATGTTAACTTAAGTAATAATATCAGCAATGACCCTATTTCCATATAAGATCACATTCCGAGGTACCAAGGGTTAGAACTCCAACATACCTTTTTGTGGGGGATAGAATTTAACCCACAATAGTAACATAAGCCCCTGGGTTCCCCACTCTCTGTGCTCCAGTCTCCCTCTCCAGGCCCTTCTAGGTCTGTCCTTTCAGATGGCCATCCAACTGGCCAGCACCACCCTCCTCCAGGAACACTCATTCCTGTATGAAAGTGCTCCATCCATACTTTTGAGATAATTTGTTTTCCTTATTGGTCTTTCTGATGGATAGTGCATATTCTTGAACTTGTAATGTCTCCTTGCTCCTTGGCTTGAAGATCTCTAGTAGGCAGAAAGATACAAAATAATAATAATACCAATAGCCAAGACTTACCATATGTGCAAAATCATTTAATCCTCACAGTAATGTGACGGATATACCATTAACATTTTAAAGATTTTTTTTTTTTTAATGAGGCACAGAGTGCTTAACTAATATATCCAAGTTGGGAGAGTCAGTGGCAGAAGAGGTGGGAACTTGAACTCAGATAAGAATTGGGTCTAGAGTCCATACACAGAACCACATCACTAAACTACCTCCCTACAGTTTACGGAAGCAGCTGTTTCCCCAGGAAAGCTACACCAGGAAACCTTCTAGCTCAGAGACCACTCTGGAACATAGAAGTCACTGGAGGGGACGGTAACTTCTACTTTTTGTTCATATACTTCACAATTTGAGTTTTTTTGCAACAAACATGTATTCTTTATAATAACCTTTATCCATCAAGATGGTATTTAAAAAGCTAGGCAGGGCATGAAAAAAATTTTAAGAAAAAAATGTAATCACAAGTTTCCATCGCTAAGATGTTTTTAATATTAGCATTAATCATTGACATACATTAAATTATTAACTTAGTACCCAATTAATAGTAAATTAAATAAACATTAACTGAACATTAAATCAACTTAACAGGTCAGTTAGGTTCTTGAGCAGAAGAGTGACCTGAGGAAAGAGGAGATATCACAGGCTGCTCAGATGTAGAAAAGGTAGGAGTTGGGAAGTGTCCAACCAGGGTAAGCAGGTTACTGTGGCCAAGTGTTAGGCCAAACTGGAAAGCCCAGGGTCTGCACCTTGGGTCTAATAAGCAGAACAAGAAAAACACCAAAAATACATGTCACTGGTGAATATTTTCCTATTAAACACATCATTTGCAGCTGTCATCTTCAAAACTTTATCAACTGATGTGCTATTCCAAGGAAGGAGCATTCTGCAGCTCTAC
Organism: Galeopterus variegatus; assembly: GCF_000696425.1. Lineage (NCBI taxonomy): Eukaryota > Metazoa > Chordata > Mammalia > Dermoptera > Cynocephalidae > Galeopterus > Galeopterus variegatus. The sequence continues at coordinate 45,507 of NW_007736793.1, forward strand.
CAATTAACTCAGTCTTCATAAATAATTTTTAGATTGCATTTAATTCCAGCTTTTTAATTTAAAAACAGTACATGTTGGAATAAACATTACATTCTGACTGCAGAAGGATGGCTCAAGATTCACGTGGTCAATGGTTTTCCTCTGAAGCCAAGTGTGGATTCACTCCAGATGTTTTATTTTAAAATTGCACCAACCTGCCAGCATTTCCTTTATGTATATCCTGACACTTTTTTTTTCCCAGCAAAAATACAGTTGTTCTGGGGCCAGCCCGGTGGCGCACTGCTACAGTGCGCCGCTTGGGAGCCCAGTGGTGCTCCCGCCAAGGGTTCGGATCCCACATACAGACCGGCCGCTCACTGGCTGAGCGTCCCAGCAAAAATACAGTTGTTCTGGGGCCAGCCCGGTGGCGCACTGCTACAGTGCGCCGCTTGGGAGCCCGGTGGTGCTCCCGCCGAGGGTTCGGATCCCACATACAGACCGGCCGCTCACTGGCTGAGCGAGGTGCGGGCGCAACACCGAGGGTTGTGATCCCATTGCTGGTCCCAGTCCGGTACGGGCGTGACACTGAGGGTTGTGATCCATTGCCGGTCATGATTGTGATCCATTGCCGGTCATGAAAAAAGACAAAAAAAAAAAATACTGTTGTTCTGGATGGATTAAACCTGCCTCAACAGGCTGTTCAATTCTTTTGTCAAAAGTAGGTGTAGGCTGTAGGGCGACTACAGTTGACAATAATTTATTCTATATTTTCAAGTAAAGGATTTTGAATGTTCCTGACACCTTTTGAGGTGATGGATATGCTAATTACCCATATTTGATCATTACACATTGTATACAGGTATCAAAATATCACACTGTACCCTATAAGTATGTACAATTATTATGTATCAATTAAAAATAATGAAAAAGTAGGTGTGGATATGATTGTGCAACTTGCATAATATATGGACCAAGCAATCGAAGACATTAAGTGGTGTTTGTAAATAACCATTTCACTTATCTAGACACAAATTTCAAAAGTAAAAAAATATTTTTAAAAAGTTAAACAATTTCATATCAAATATGACCACTTCTAACATGATGTAATTTTCTCATCTATAAGTTTCTGTGAGATATATTTCTTATTGTTGCTGAGACCATCTTGGTAACCCTGACTTAGGTTTTGAAATGAGCAGGTATAAATCTGGGTGAAGGCTGTGAGAAAATAAGCAGGGGAGGCTGGCCAGTTAGCTCAGTTGGTTAGAGCCTGGTGTTATAACACCAAGGTCAATGGCTCAGATCCTTATACCGGCCAGCCACCAAAAAAGAAGGAAAAAAAGGAGGAAAATTCAGTGAATGATTCAAGGCTTTGAGCATGGGTTACTGAGTGAACATTCATATGTTGACACATAGAGAAATCAAGAGAAGGGTATGGTCTTGGTAAATATTCTTTTTCATGCAAGTTACAGACATTGGCACAAGCAAGAGTAAGCCAAAAAGGGAACATGTGGCATGGCTCTGGAAATCTTGGTCAATTCCAAGGCCTGGATGACAGAGGGGTCCCACACTAGGCAGAGTAGGGGATCAATAAAGGGTATTCAGACTGGGTTGGTCCATTCCCATTAAAGAGCAGCCCAGGGGCAAATGTTTATGCTGGGTTGTCAAAACTGAAAGGTGGGTTTTGACAGCCTTCTCTGAACAACCTGCACTTTCTCTCATCTTAGAATTATTAGTTTATCGATTCCATGTGTTTAGTGTGGAGAATACTAACATTTATAAAGTGAATATATTTCACAGGGCCTAGTTTCCAAAGCCCTGTAGTTTCAGGTTTAGCCCAACCTTTTAAAATTACATATAGAAATGTTAACCTTGCAAAAGACAGGAAACTTTCCCCAGGCTAAAGTCTCTGATATAGATATACAATTGTAACACAGCAAAGTTGCTGGCTCTCGAGGAGGGACATCTTCAGTGCAGGTTAACCTTACTCGATTGTTATGTAAATATACTAAGGAAATTTCTGTAGGGAAGGAAAATGTTTGCTAAGAACAAGCTTTTGTTGTTGGATCGACTTAACCTTTTGCAAATTGCAGTATGGAATGTCACTTTGTTATTTCACTGATGTTACCAGCCTCAATTGTTAAACTATACTTAGCCATAACTCCACCTATGTTGCTTTCCTGTAACTTTCTGGCCTGGAGAATAAAAACTGAGACAGAACTCCAGTTCAGTGTTAATTTCCCAAAGGAGGAATGCCTCTCTCTTGAGGGTTCCAGGAAGTTAACCCCTTCAGAGCGTCTCACTGCTCAGAGGCAATGGGCTTTGAGTAATCCTTTGCATCTCTGTCAGCCAGGGGAGAAAGGTGGCAAATCCATGTGAGGACAAAGAGTGCAACATTTAGGAGGATACAAGTGGCTCCAAGACATACCCCTGAGCAGTTTTTAATAATTAATTGTCTGGAGCCATAGCTGTAGGTATCAGCCCTCACTATGAATTAAAATCATGTGGTGATCTTTAAGCATATATCCATATCCAGTTTACTCTCAGAGATTCTGATCTAAACTGTCAGGAGAGGGGCCCTACCATCCTTATTTTTTAAATCTTCCTCAGAAATTCACATGCAGTCTGGGTGAGAACCATTGTTATGGAGAACCCAGAGGAGGACCCTAATCAGCAAATGCAAGCATCAAGAAACTACAGCCCACAGCTGGTCCCTGGTTTTATACACAAAGTTTTATTGGAATGAAGACATGCTCATCTATTTTCTTATTGTCTAAAGATGCTTTTACTCTACAACTGCAATGTTGAGTAGCTACAACAGAAACTATAAAACCCACATGCCCAAAGTACTTACTGTTTAGTCTTTTAAGATAAAGTTTGCCAACCTCTGGACTAATAACCTTAATCTTTCTCCTCATTTTAATAGACTTACATTATTTAGGCTAGGTTATGCTGTAGTGACAAATAAATCTCAAAATTGTATTGGCTTAACAAATATTTATTTCTTCTTTGAGGTACATATCAAATGAATATTAGTAGAGGGTTGAGTTTGGGGATGAATCTGTTCCACAAAATCACTCAGGATCCCTTATTGATAGAGACCCCACTGTAGCTGAACTTCCTGGAACCAGAAGCCTCATAGTTTCCCAGGAAGGGAAAAGAGCATGCAGAAATCTCACATCCTTTCTGAGTCTGTATTTCAACACTGAAGAGACAAATGTCACCTCCCCTCTCAGTCAACTGATCACAACTAGTAATATGGCTCCACTTGATTGCAGAGGGGCTGGAAGTGAAGTCCCCAGAAAGACACAAAAACCAAACATCAGTGGATATGAGTAACATCTACATGGCAGTCTTCTCCTTTTGATAGTTTATGAGTTCTCACAGCAATGGAGCAAACTGATGAGCCTAAAGGGACCCCATAAAGTGGGCCTCAGCCCCACCCCCACCACCACACATCCAGGCCAGAAAGGAAACTAGCTGATGCCCAGGATCCTGAGATGGGGCCAGCCCCACCCCCTTGTGCAACCAGATCCTAGAATGTACTTATCAATCATGTGTGATTCTTTGGGGTGTGTGACTTATCTGCTTGTCCTTCAACAAATTTCTGCTTATATTTTTCTAATTCATTTTTTCTGTTTGATTTTTTTATCTCATTATCTAATTCAATTTTTTATTGGTTATGAATATTCATAAGCTACAAAGCTGATTGTCATCCCTCGTGCCTCAGATGTGAAGGTAAGATTCACACTGGCAGCATGCTCATTACCACAAATTGCATTTGTACCCCATGTCCCCCCCAATTATTCCCAACCTCCCTCCCACTCCCCCATTCCCCCCCACACTCCACTTTGTATCCCAAGGTATGTTCTGTCCCTTTGCAAGTCCAATGCAACACTGTGGTCTTTCTTTCCTTCCTTATTTCTCTCTTAGCTCCCACTTGTGAGTGACTACATGCAGAATTTATCCCTCTGTGCTTTGCATATTTCACTCAAGATAAGTTTCTCCATGCTCATCCATGTTGTTGCAAATGGCAGAATTTCATTCTTTTTTATAGCAGAGTAGTATTCCATAGTGTATATATACCACAGTTCCCTTATCCAATCATCCATCGATGGGGCCGGCCCGGTGGCGCACTGCTACAGTGCGCCGCTTGGGAAACGCGGCGGCGCTCCCGCCAAGGGTTCGGATCCCACATATAGACCGGCTGCTCACTGGCTGAGCGAGGAGCGGGGGCAACACCGAGGGTTGCGATCCCGTTGCCGGTCCCGGTCTGGTACGGGCGCGACACTGAGGGTTGCGATCCGTTGCCGGACACGAAAAAAAAAAAAAAGACAAAAAGACAATCATCCATCGATGGACATGTAGGTGGGTTCCATGTCTTGTCTATTGTAAACAGAAGTGCAATGAACATGGGAGTGCAGGTGTCCCTTCAACATGATGATTTCCATTCCTGTGGGTATGTACCCAGAATTGGGATTGCTGGATCATACGGAAGATCTATCTGTAGTTGTCTGAGAAACCTCCATACTGTTTTCCATAGTGGTTGTACTAATTTACAGTCCCACCAACTGTGAAGGAGCGTTCCCTTCTCTCCACACCCTCACCAGCATTTGTTATTCACTGTCTTTTTGATTGTAGCCAGTCTAATTGGGGTGAGGTGGTATCTCAATGTAGTTTCAATTTGCATTTCCCTGATGACTAGTGATGTTGAGCATTTTTCATCTACCTGTTGGCCAAATGTATGTCTTCCTTTGAAAAATGTCTATTCAGCTCCTTTGCCAATTTTTTAATTGGGCTATTTGGTTTTTTACTGTGTAATTGCTTGAATTTCTTGTATATTTTAGATATTAAACCCTTGTTGGATGCATGGTTAGCAAAAAATTTTCTCCCACTCTGTAGGCTGTTGTTTGACTCTGTTGATTGTTTTCCTTTATTGTGCAGAAGATTTTTAGTCTGCTATAGTCCCATTTCTTACTTTTTCTTTTGCTGCTTGTCCTTTCGGGCTCATGTTCATAAAGTCTGTGCCCAGACCTACTTCCTGCAGTGTTTCACCTATATTTTCCCTTCGTAATTTTAGCTTCAGGTTTTATACTTAAGTCTTAAATCCATTTTGAGTTGATTTTAGTACAGGGTGAAAGGTGCATATCTATTTTCATTGTTCAGCATATGGATATCCAATTTTGCCAGCACCACTTGTTGAAGAGACAGTCTTTTCCCCAATGTAGATTTTTGTTGCCTTTTCCAGTCTCAGATGGCTGTGAGTCTGAGGAGTGATTTCTGGGTTCTCAATTCTACTCCACTGCTCTGAGTGTCTGTTTTTATGCCAGTATCATGCTGTTTTGGTTACAATAGCTTTATAGTATATTTGAAGTCAGTAGTGTTATGCCTCTGGATTAATTTTTTTTTTGCTCAGGATTGCTTTAGTTTCTCAAGATTCCTTTGGCTGTTTGTGATCTTTTGTTGTTCCATATGAAAGTTAAGATTGTTGTTTTCCATTTCTGTGAAGAATGTCATTGATATTTTGAGGGCATTGCATTGAATCTGTAGATTGCATTAGGTAGTATGGACATTTTCACAATGTTAATTCTTCTAATCCAAGAACATGGAATATCTTTCCATCTTTTTGTGCCTTTTAAAATTTCTTTCAGTAGTGGTTTGAAGTTCTCATTGTAGAGACTTTTCACCTCCTTGGTTAAATTGATCCCTAGATATTTTATTTTTTTCATGACAATTGTAAATGGGCTAACTTTATTTTTCTTTCTGTTAGTTCATTATTTAAGTGTATAAATGCAACTGATTTGGGGGCATTTATTTTGTATTCTGCAATGTTACTGAAGTTATTAACCAGTTCTAGGAGTTTTTTGATAGAATCTTTAGGTTTTTCTGTATGTGGTATCATGTCATCTGCAAATAGAGGCAGTTTGACTTCATCTTTTTCAATCTGGATTCCATATGTTTCTTTCTCTTGTTTAATTGCTCTGGCTAGCACCTCCAGTACTATGTTAAATAGAAGTGGTGAGAGTGGGCATCCTTGTCTTGTTCCTGTTCTTAAGGGAAAGGCCCTCAGTTTTCCCCATTCAGAATGATAGCGATGGTGGGCTTGTCATAGATGGCTTTCATTATATTGAGATACTTTTCTTCTATACCTAATTTGCTGAGAGGCTTTATGATAAAGTGATGTTGAATTTTGTCAAATGCTTTTTCAGTATCAATTGAGATAATAATATAGTCTTTGTCATTGAGTTTGTTGGTGTGATGTATCACATTTATTGACTTCTGTATGTTGAACCATCCTTGTATCCCTGGGATGAATCCTACATGATCATAGTGTATAATCTTTTGTAATATGTTGCTGTATTCTGATTGCTAATATTTTGTTGAGGATTTTAGCATCTAGGTTCATCAAGGATGTTGGCCTATAATTTTCTTTTTTTGTTGTGTCTTTATCAGGTTTTGGTATCAGAGTTATGTTGGCCTCATAGAATGACTTTGGGAGAGTAGCTTCTGTTTCAATGGTTTGGAATAGTTTGAGGACAATTGGTATTAACTACTCTTTAAAATTTTGATAGAATTCAGCTGTAAAACCATCCAGACCCGGACTTTTCATTGGTTGGAAGATTGCTAATTACTGTTTCAATCTCCTTGCTTGTTATTGGTCTGTTCAGGTTTTGTTCTCTCTTCTTGGTTCAGTCTTGGCAGTTTATATGTGTCTAGAAACTTATCCATATCTTCCAGATTTTCATATTTGTTTTCATAGAGTTGTTTATAATAGTCTCTAATGATTCTTTGTATTTCTGTGGTATTAGTTGTTATGTCTCCCTTTTCATTTCTGATTTTTGTTATTGGGGTCTTCTCTCATCTATTTTTTTTTTTTTTTTGGTAACCTAGATAATGGTTTGTCTATTTTATTTATCTTCTCGAAAAACAAACTTTTTGTTTTGTCAATCTTTTCTATTGTTTTCTGAGTCTCTATTTCATTTAGTTTTGCTCTGACCTTAATTATTCTTTCTGTCTACAACCTTTAAGTTTGGATTGTTGTTTTTCAAGTTCTTAGAGGCATAATGTTCGGTCATTTATTTGAAGTCTTTCCATTATTTTGATATAAGCATTTACTGCAATAAATTTGCCTCTTAGTACTGCTTTTGCAGTATCCCATAGGTTTTGGTTTGATGTTTCTTTATTTTCATTAGTTTCTAGAAATTTTTTGATCTCCTGTTTAATTTCTTCTTGGACCCATAGGTCATTCAGGAGCCTATTATTTAGTTTCCATGTATTTGTATAGCTTCCAGCATTTTGCTTATTGTTTATTTCCAAGTTTAGTCCGTTGTGGTCTGAAAAGATAGTTGGAATGATTTTGATTTTTTTAAATTTGCTGAGACTAGATTTATGACCTAATATGTGGTCCATCCTGGAGAATGTACCATGAGCTTATGAGAAGAAAGTGTATTCTTTAGTTGTTGGGTGAAATGTTCTGTATATATGCCAAGTCCAGTTGGTCTAGAGTGTAGATTAAATCCTGTGTCTCTTTGTTGACTTGTTGCCTGGAACATCTGTCCCATACTGAGAGAGGGGTGTTCAGGTCATCCACTATTAATGTATTAGGGCCTATTTCTTTCTTTAGGTCTAAGAGTGTTGCTTTATATATCTGGGTGCTCCAGTATTGGGTGGATATATATTTATGATTGTTATGTCTTCTGGCTGGATAGATCCTTTTATCATTATATAGTGGCTGTCTTTGTCTCTTTTTTATGATTTTTGGCTTAAAGTTTGTTTTGTCCAATATAAGAATAGCTACTCCTGCTCATTTTTGGCTTCCATTTGCATGGTATATCTTTTTCCTTCCCTTCACTTTTAATCTGTGTGTGTCTCTACAGGTGAAGTGGGCCTCTTGAAGACAGCATATACTTGGGTCTAGCTTTTTAATCCAACCAGTCAATCTGTGTCTTTAGAATGGAGAGTTTAATCCATGCACATTTAGGGTACTTATTGATGAGTATTGTTTAATTCCTGTCATTTAATTGCTTTTTGTTAGATGATTTGAATATCTTTTGATCATTATTTCTCCTTGTATTTCTCTTCTTCAGTGTTAGTTGGAAATTAATGCAGCATGATTTAGCTTCTTTCTCTTTTTTGCTGGCATTTTTGTTTTAACAGTGGTTTTGCTCTTTCTTGTGTATTTGTGATAGTGATCATCATTGTTCAGATTCCAGATGAAGGACTCCCTTGAGAATTTCTTGCAAGTCTGGTTATATGGTGGTGAACTCCAACAACTTTTGTTTGTCTGGGAAATACACTATTTCTTCCTCATTTCTGAAGGAGAGCTTTGCTGGGTAAAGAATTCTTGACTGGCAATTTTTTTCTTTTAGTATTTCGAATATATCATTCTACTTTCTTTTGGCCTGTAGGGTTTCAGCTGAGAAGTCTGCTGTTAGTCTAATGGGGGATCCCTTATAGGTGACTTGATGCTTTTCTCTTGCTGCTTTTATAATTCTCTCTTTGTCTTTGAGCTTTGCAAATTTAACTATAATATGTCTTAGAAAGAATATTTTTGGATTGAATCTGTTTGGGAATCTTTGAGATTCCTGGATCTGGAGGTCTGTATCTCTCCTTATACCTAGGAAGTTTTCTATTACTATTTCCTTGAAAAAGTTTTCAATACCTTTTCCTTTCTCCTCCCCTTCTGGAATACCCACAATTTGGATGTTAGAGTGTTTGGGGTTGTCTGCTACCTCTCTTAGATTTCCCTCATTATTTTTAATTCTCTTTTCCTTTTGTTTTGTCTGCCTGGGTTATTTCAAATTGACCGTCTTCAACATCTGAAATTCTTTCTTCTGCTTGCTCCAGCCTGCTGCTCAAGCTCTCTGTTGTGTTTTTTATTTCATTGAGTGAATCTTTCATTTTGAGGAGTTCTGCTACACTCTTTTTTAGGGTATTACTCTCTGTAAATTTCCTCCTTCACATTCTGGATATTTTTTCTTGTTTCACTGTGTTTGCTAATTGAGTCTTCTTTATTTCTTTGAGTTTTCTTAAGATCTTTGCTCAGAATTCCTTTTCAGACATTTCAATGATTCCATGTTCCATGGAGTCTGAAATTGGAGCATTACTGTGTTCCTTCAGTACTGTCATATCTTCTTATTTGTAGTTCTAGTATTTTTTTGTTGACATTTGGTCATTTTGTAGAGGGTTTGCTTCATCTGTTACACTGAGGTTGGCTATGAGGGTAAAGATCTCTTCCTCTATTTGCAGGCTTTACTTGTGACTCTTCTTGTATCAGTGTAGTCGAGTGAGCAGTGGGTTACCTGTAGAGTGGCCCTGGCTGCTACTGAGGTGGTGAACTGTCCTTGCTGGACAGTAAGTTTGGTAGTGGCTATATTATACCACCTTGGGTCATGATCCAGAATCCATGTCCATAGAACGAGCCCCCAGCACCACACAGGTCTCTTCAGTTCATCTCAGTGGGGAATGCCACAGGAGCTGGTGCTTCCCTCCAGGTCCAAGAGGGGTAGGGTCACCTGCACCACACAGGTCTCCTCGGCTCACCTTGGCAGGGCCCTAATTCACTTTTAAGAGTTTTCTTTCCAATAAGGATGTTAATCCTTATGTGTTTAAAAAAAAGTAGAGAGTAAAATGATGGTTACCAGATGCTGGGAGGAATGGAGGTGGAGGGAAGATTGGGGGTGAACTAATGGGGACAAAACCATGCTATCTACCTCTAGTGGATTGAATTATGTCTCCCCAAAACTCCCTGAAGCTTGAATTGTGATGCCCAAGTTTTATGTATTGGAAACTTATCCCCTACTGTGACTGTTAAGAGGGTGGAAAATCCTGTTAAGGTAATTGAAAGGTGGAGCCTTAAAGAAGTGATTGGATTGTGGGACCATGCAGTAGTGAATAGATTAAAAATCATGGTCAGGGGCATGGTTCCATGCCAAGAGGGGCAATCTGAGAAGCTGCAGGGCTGTTGTACAATATCCTGCAGGGCTGTTGCCCAACATTCACTGAGTGGTCAGCTCCTAAAGTAGGGGTGTCTCTCAGACAAAAGCATGCCATTGTCTCCACCCCAACATCATTATGCAAGATATGCATGTGTTGAAAAATAAGGGATCTTTCTGCATCCTTTATTGGATGGTTCTGAGGTCTTTAAAAGAAGAGGAGAATCTTTCTCTCTCTCTCTGTCTCTTCCTCTCTCTGCATCCACCATCTTGCTTTGTGAGACCCGTGGGTCACTGTCACCACCACCAGATGGACTTTGGACTTCCCGGCCTCAGAAACTGTAAGCAATAAATTTCATTTTTTTACAAGTCACCCAGTTCCATGTATTTTCTTATAAGCAATAGAAATGGACTAATACATTACCCTAAGTGAATCATTATGCAGGATATGCGTGTGTTGAAACAATACATTGCACCCCACAAAAATAAATATAAATAAAATCGAATTCAAAGGATAAATGAATAAAAATAAATAAAGGGACTCCATAGCTCTTCCCCACAAGTAACCAGACACCTACTACCAGCCAGTCAGATGATGTGATAGACATGACCAAGTGGAGAGGGGTTTGTTCTGTGTAACATGTTAAAAAGTTTAGAACTCCTAAAGATCTTTACCTTTGAATGTTCTGTCTTGACTCTGTTGTCCTGTGACCTCTATAACCACAGGGAGGCTTGGGAGTGTACTGTGTGGGGTGTATAGTTGGTTCTGGAATGGTGAATGCATTAGCAAAAATGCCAGATGCGAAAGAGGTGCTAAGACACATGCGGAGCATACCTTGATTCAGCAGAAATCCCTGAAGGTGACTCTTATAGTGAGACTCCCTGGTGCAGCAGCAAATGAGGCGGCTGTTAGTGGAAGGATAGCCCAGATTCAGGACATGGGAAGAAAGACTGCTGGGCAGACACAAGTGGAAAGAGGGAAGTAAGGAACTGGGTGTCCATGTTTCCACAAGGAATAGTGAGCTCCATAAATGTGGGGTTTTAATCTGTTTTGTTTACTGCTATAGCCATGGTGCATGGAAAAATCAGCCATTAAGCAAATACACACTGAACAGAACAACAGAATTTTCTAGCTGAGCAGCATCTTTGAAATCATTCTGTTCAAGATGAGAAAACAGACCCCAAAAGATTGGTGTCCAGGGCCCCACTTTTGGGAGTGGCATGGTTGAAAGGAGCATACTACCCCTACTTCTTAACCTCGACCTCATTCTCTTTCCACTGTACCTCGTGGCCATGACACAATTCTGTCATAAGAACTATTTATGTGTAGAGCCTAACAGGAAATAGAAAGTTCCAGAAGTTTCTGAGGAGAGTGTTAAGGGCTGTCCCTGACTCAGGGTCTGTGTGTTCTGAAAGGATTATTCCTAACTGAAACCAAGAGATGGATATAGGACTCAGACTGGGTTGTGTAGGCAGAAACAAATGGAGGTTTGGTCCCTGCCCACTCTCTAAGATGTCAGTGGTAGAAGGGCATCTGAGTCCAAAGGAGATTACACGCTCCATTCATGACCACTCAAGGATCCTTATCTACATGGATGTCTCCCCACTGGGAAATGAGGAGCCTGAGTTTCCCATACTCTGGCAACTCCCAATATGATGGGCCATAGCCACAGAAGGAGCCCTGGGACCTGAAACCCTTTGCACTGCAGCACCCAGCCAGGAGTGGGAGAGAGACTCAGGATGGAGAATAAGGCGGCACACCCAACTCAGGCCTCTCCTGGAGTCTGGAGCTGGGCTCCTCACTGGAGATTTATACTTGTTCATACTCAGTATGGCCAACATATAACTGGTGTACGTGGTGACAATTAGAACTGGACTTGGATGACAGACTGGGTGAGATCACCATGAGTTGGTGGCCAGACATGTCATTATGAATGTGTGAGTGGCTGAGAAGGAGGCCTTGCACATATGTATGGGAGTCATCTGTCATCTTCTGGGTCTGGTAGGCAGTTGCAAGACCCCTCCCACCCCTACTCACAATTGTCTCCACATACATAATCATAGCAG
>NW_007736793.1:59036-60415 GCF_000696425.1 Galeopterus variegatus
ACATCCACTGAGTGGTCAGCTCCTAAAGTAGGTGTTGTCTCTCAGACAAAAGCACGCCATTGTCTCCACCCCAACTCCAGAACTATGGCCCAGGGATTTTTCCCAGGGGATGAAGCAGGCCACAGATCACAGAGCTTCAAAATTCTCCCCAGAGGAACTGACTTCATTTAACAGACTATGGGCATGTTCAAGTCTAAGGATGTTCTAAAAACAGCAAGGAAAATAAATGGCAGTGTAAATTGTGGTAAAAGACACTTGGGAAGCAATTGATAGAATCATCAGAAATTGCTATCGACTAAACCTGTGTGTCCCCCAAAAATTTGTATGCTGAAATTCTAACCTCCAATGTGATAGTATTGGGAGGTAGGGCCTTTGGGAGGTAATTAGGTCATGAGGATGAATTCCTCATGAATTAAATTAGTGCCCTTATAAAAGGGACCCCAGAGAGCTCTCTCACCCACTTTTTACCATCTGAAGATACAACAAGAAGTTGACAATCTTCAACCTGTAAGTGGGCCCTCACCAGAACATGACTATGCTGGCATCCTAATCTCAAACTTCCAATCTCCAGAACTGTGAGAAATAAATTTTTGTTGTTTATAAGCCACCTAGTTTATGGTATTTTGTTATAGTATCCCAAGCTAAGACAGAAACATAGACTAAANTTTTTTTTAAAAGTGTCTAGAAAATCTACTAAAATTCAATGAAAACAGTTCAAACAGTATTTGAACCAAGATCGGTTCCCTGCTATCCCTCCCAACTCAGTGAGATAGAAATTCCACTGAAGACTGTTACAGCCAAGAACACAGAGCTTCCTCTCCCTCTGCTCCCAGCCAAAATACTGTCTTCATGGGAGGGGCAGGAGGACAGCATTTTTTAATCTTGCCCCCTGCCTCTCCTTATTGAGAGATAATAAATAATATTATTGAGGATAATAAATTTCAGGTTAGTATAGGTGAAAGGTTCCCTTTTTTCTCAAAGCCCCCACTTATGGGACAGGGGCTTGACTTTTAGATTACCACAAATACTGCAAACACTGGACCCCAATCACCCTAGCCCCAGCTCGTTGTCAGGGTTCCATGCCAAGAGGGGCTGTTGCCCAACATCCACTGAGTGGTCAGCTCCTAAAGTAGGTGTTGTCTCTCAGACAAAAGCACGCCATTCTCTCCACCCCAACTCCAGAACTATGGCCCAGGGATTTTTCCCAGGGGATGAAGCAGGCCACAGATCACAGAGCCTCAAAATTCTCCCCAGAGGAACTGATTTCATTTAACAGACTATGGGCATGTTCAAGTCTAAGGATGTTCTAAAAACAGCGAGGAAAATAAATGGCAGTGTAAATTGTGGTAAAAGACACTTGGGAAGCAATTGATAGAATC
>NW_007736794.1:0-854 GCF_000696425.1 Galeopterus variegatus
GGTGCTTTCTAAATGGCTTTCCTGATACACGATTCACTACCACATCAGGGTCTTTATCTGTCCTGCACACTAGACCCTTACCAGATACATGATCTGTAAATGGGCACAGCCCCAGTGTTCCCTGAGGATGTCTTGTGCCCCAGATCGTCCAGTGAAGATTTCTGTCGGCTTCTCGTTTGACCCCTGGCCGTCCGTCTCAAGCAGCTGTGACGTTGGGCAGTCACCACCGGTTGTTTTCAGCAAACGCCCTGGGAACAAGGGTTCTGAGTCAGATCACATAATGACAAGTCCTGCAGGTGAGGCTCTTCCTCAGCGCTGCGAGACAGGCCACACAGGGACGGTCCTCTGGGGATGAGGCTTTGCTGGGGTCCAATCCCAGTCTTCCCTGCTGTGGCTACAAGGCTGTAGGTTTTCAAGGACACAGTGGAACTGGGGAGAGGGAGGTGGGGGAGGACAAGTCAAAAAGCCACAACGCTTGCTGTTCTTACCAAGACCCAGCTGTTTCCCCCGAATAAATGCTCCTAAGACAGTCACAAGCCTTTGGTTAGTTCCCAGTTGATTATGGCTTTTTTTTTTTTTTTTTGGCCAGCCTTCAGAGGTGCACACTGACTTCCTCTCTGCCTCTGTGGCCGTGCCAGGACTCGGCAGGGGTGTCCCCCTCAAGGTCACCCACGTTCCTAAAAGGGAATCCTCATCAGAACTCCAAAGGCAGGGAGGACTGTGGCCTCTCCGGTGTCCAGCAACGTGAGACCCACTGGGCGTCCAGAAGAGGCAGGGGCAGTGGTCAGCCGGCTATGCGTGTGTGTCTGTGTGTGTGTGTACATATATATCTACATGTATACATTCCACTGCAG
>NW_007736794.1:6167-7454 GCF_000696425.1 Galeopterus variegatus
CATGTCAGGAGCTTCACAGGGAGCCTGGGCTGACCAAGGAGACTTAGGTGTGTGCACACACATGTGTGTACACACACATGCGTGCACACATGCCTATACACGTGTGTACACATATGTGCGTGTGAGTGCATCGACACATGTGTGCATGCACGCGTGTGTTCAAACACATGCTCGTGCACACATATTTGCATGTGTACACATGCACAGACACATGCACACAGGTCAGCAAGGAAGTGCTCAGCGTGGCGCTCACTACAAAATCTCATTTAGGGGCAGCCTGTGGTCCATGTGGTTTGTGTGGAGACATTTACTGGAAAACCACTGAAATGCCCTTCTGCCTCCATGAGATTGTCCCTCCTCCTAGAGAAGGAGGTGCATCCCTGGGGCTGGCACAAGCCGAGCGACCCCAAGCCCCCACACAGCCAGGAATTCTTACCTGAAGTTGCAGCTTCTATCCATGTCGTGGCCAATAAGCACGGGTGTGACAGAGACTTTGCCTGCCTGAAAGGAATAGTGTCAGCTGACTGTTAAGGAAAACCAGTGCTACGGAAGCACAGTCCAGCCTCAGCCTGACAGAGTGACAGCCCACCCCAAGCCCAGCACAGAGAACGACAGCCTCCTCTCCACGCCCCCCCTCACTCCCTACCTGGGGGAGGGGACCAGCTGGCCACTCCCTGCCCCCAACAGCCACCATCACCCTCTGTCTCCCAGTGAGCTCCCTCCAAGGGAGCAGAAGTCCTCCTGCAGCTCCACATGCCCCTGACACCTGGGCAGGTGAGTCCAGGGCAGCAGGGGGAGCGGGACGGCCTGGGTCTTGGGCCTGGACTCAATCTGATCCTTCTCTATCAGGAAAGAAGCTGGCATTTTGATCTCTTGTGGCCCTTGGGTGTTTTCCCTGTCATGTGAGCATCTGGCAGGTTGGGGGCAGGACTCGCAGGAGCCCCCCTCTCAATGCCCACAGCTGACCTCTGAACTCTGCAGCCATTCACCACAATGCCCTGGCCTCCTGGACACACGTGCAGTGTCCCCTGCAGGGCAGGGGCTGGCGTCCTTCCTAATGAAGCAGTTGAGGGCTACTTAGAGTAAATGCCATCATCGTGTTAAGATTTTTCATCCTATTTCTCACACCCCAGCCCTTAATGAAGTGAAGGGCCACACCAGGAGGGAAGCGTGCTTCTAGGCCCGCGTCAGCCCAGCACGGGCTCCGCAGTTGCTGTCGGGGACAGGCCTCCACACACCAAGGCCGTGCATCCTGACCCACAGCTGTCTCGATTTCATATCAATGGG
>NW_007736794.1:8070-14079 GCF_000696425.1 Galeopterus variegatus
GCCTCCACACACCAAGGCCGTGCATCCTGACCCACAGCTGTCTCGATTTCATATCAATGGGGAGTGCAAAAGGCCAGCAGCACACAGGCAGGAGATGCATGAAGGATGGAAGTGGATGGTCGGCCTGTCCAAGACACCAAGCTCCCCTGCCTGTCACACCCACGTCCCAGCTCCCCCATCCTCGCTGCCACTGTCTGACCCTCTCTGGGACGCGTGGCCCTGCTCCCATCCTGGCCTGTGGGTGGAGGCATTGGTCTGGGCCTGGGTGTTGGCTCTACATTACTGGACTGCTGCAGAGAAAGGAGGGAAACTCACTGTTACTCTCTGTGAGCTTGTGACAGAGAGGGAACAAGCTTCCGGTCAAGCAGCCCAAGGACCCTGTGGAAGGTGTCAGGAGGAGCATGCATGTCACATGAGCGTGAACCTGCAGAGAGCGAGAACAGTCCAGGGGCACAGGACTGTGCATTCCCGTGAAGGCAGCTCGGGAGAGCACAGATCACGAAGGTCTCGGATGGCCTCTCCTCTTCTCCAGGCCTCTGTTCCTGCGTGGGGAAAACGACTCTCTTCTTTTCTAAAAAAAAAAAAGAAAGAAAAGTGTATTTTATTAATGTTCTGCACCAACTCAGACTTTGAAGGGGAAAGTTCTGGTTGAAACTAAGCCAACAAGCGACTCTCTTACCTATTTCCAGGGACAGACGAGAGCGGACACTCCTGGCAGGAGCAGCCCCGGTTCTCCGCGTCTAGCCTGTGCAGACCCTCCTCACCTCCACCTCTGGCTCTGCCCAGCCCCTCGATACTCCAGTCTACCTCCTGCACCTTCTAGAAGCCCCACACGTGGACACGATTTGTGGCTCTCCCTCTGAATCTCTCAAGCCT
This sequence comes from Galeopterus variegatus, assembly GCF_000696425.1. Lineage (NCBI taxonomy): Eukaryota > Metazoa > Chordata > Mammalia > Dermoptera > Cynocephalidae > Galeopterus > Galeopterus variegatus. The sequence goes on from NW_007736794.1 coordinate 8,947, forward strand.
CCAAGGCGCACACACCAGCCTCATGGCCACAGACAACCCCAGAGGACCTCTTTGTTGGTGTGATGGATTTTGTCTTCCCAAAAGACACTCGAGTCCCCCCCCCCGCAGTGCCTGAGATTGGGACCTCATTTGGAAGTAAGGTCTTTGCAGATGATCAGGCTAAGGTGGGATCATTAGACTGGGCCCTGATCCCGCATGACTGGAAACCCAATAAGAGGAGAAATTTGGATGCAGAGACAGACACGCACAGAGGGACGACCACGTGAGGACAGGGGAGAAGGCGACGTCTACAGACCCGGGCCTCAGGAGGAACCAGGCCAGCTGACGGCCTGAGCTCGGACTTCAGGCCTCCAGGACTGTGGGAAAACCCATGTCTGCTGTTGACGTTGCCCGGTCTGCGGCCCCGTGTCACGGCAGCCCCAGGAAGCTAACGCAGTCGGAGTTGGAGTGAGTTTCACGTGTTCCCGTCTCTGTGCCTTTTCCCCACACTGGGGCTGAAGCTCCTTCAAAGCAGCAAACCTGAGATCTTGTGTCTGATGCATCACTTCTGTTCTAGTAGCAGGCCCACCCGAGTGCACAGTCTGGTTTCAAAAACTAGGCATTGGTGATTACATGATGCAGTTAACGCATGGAGAGTAGAATCCACAATGAAGTCTAAATTCACCCACATGGGTGCATAAATGCCACTCCCCAAAATGCAGCTCTTCAACGTGTAGTTCATGGTCTGTGACACAACTTGACAGGGACTGTAACTCCATGTCCTGGGTGAATTGATGGAACAGCGAGCACACGGGGGCTTCCGTCTTCACGAAATGGAACACAGTCCTAGTGTCCAGAGTGCAGCTGTGACCTGTGTTTTCAATTCTGCTTGAAGGCATTCGCATATCACGCAAATTATATCTAATTAGCAAAACTGAAAATGGAACAACCCGTAACCACCAAGAACCCTTCCCCTGCCACAAATTGTTTCCACCTTCACCTGCGACCCACCAGTCCATGCTCCTACGCAAAACCAGCATAGTCACAGCCACAGCAAATAAGCTTTTATTTTCTGGTTTTTGGTTTGTTTTGGAGCACATCATGTTTACCAGTCATGAAGTGCTGGTTGCCTGTGACAGAGTCCAGCTCACACCAACTTCAGCCCTAAAGAGAAACGTGCAGTAGATTCCAGAGTAAAGTGAGGCAGGTGGAGCTCGGGGTGTGTGCGGGGTCGGGGGTCTTGCCCTCCATCCCCTCCCCCTCCTGTGTCAGGGACACGTCCAACGTTGACCAAGGCCACCTGCACACTGACTCCAGCGCTGATCCAGGGCCTCCCCAGCAGGGGCCTAAGACAGCCCTGGGGACGGTCAGGAAAGTCCTCCCTAAAAAGGAGACCCTTGAGAGTGGACAGAGGTGGCCATGGTGGTCCCTATGGGCTGAGATAGTGGAACACAGGCGTGGTCAACACTGAGGGTGGGAGCCGAGGAGGAGGTGGCAGGGACAGCGGGATCTGGTGTTTGAATGAGTGGGGTGAGGGGCCAGCCTGGACAGAGAGCTTCCGTTTTGAGCATAGTCAGCCTGAGACAACATGGAATGTCCCTGGAGGGCCCAGCAGGCTCTGTCCCCACAAGCCTGGCACTGAGGGTGGGAGCCGAGGAGGAGGTGGCAGGGACAGCGGGATCTGGTGTTTGAATGAGTTGGGTGAGGGGCCAGCCTGGACAGAGAGCTTCCGTTTTGAGCATAGTCAGCCTGAGACAACATGGAATGTCCCTGGAGGACCCAGCAGGCTCTGTCCCCACAAGCCTGCAGCTGCAGGTGTGCCACGCCCTTCCAGTGCCCTGTTCGTCTGGATGACCCGATCTCAAGTCTTCCAGTGATACAGATGTTAACCCATGTACGGTGTTCTGCAAAGGCCTCCCCAGGCCGTCGTGGCCATTTACTTCAGGTGTGAGATTTGTCTTTGGCCCAAAGTTTGAAACGTTTATGCAGTTAAATCATTCTTCCATCACCTGAAAACTTAAAAATGTGTCCTTCATACACAGATACGAAGATGCGGTAATTTGAAGATTTATATTTGCTATGGGTCTAATGTGTCCCCCCAGAATTTGTGTGTTGGAAACTTGACCCCACTGTGATTGTGTTAAGAGGGTGGGAAATCTAATGACGGTATTTGGAAGGCGGGACCTGTGAGAGGTGATTGGATCCGAGGACCGGGCCCTTGTGAGGGGATTGGCCTGTGCGTGGAGTGACGGGGTGATGGTTTAGTGGGAGGTCATGGGCGTGGCTTGGATGGCTTTATGAGGACAGTGGAGGGGGCTCTCTCTTGCTCAGCCATTCTCGCCATGTGACACTCTGGGAAGAGGGCCATCCTCAAGTGTGTTCCCTGGACCTGGGACATCCAAGCCTCCAAAACTGTAAGAAATAAAATTCTGTTTCTTTATAAATTGCCCAGCGTCAGGCGCTCTGTTATACGCAGCAGAAACGGACTGACAGGATTGTCCGTCCTCTCTCACACTTGGTGACCCAGCCCACTGCTAGTTTGTCACGGCAGCCTACTGTGAGGTGTGGCCTTACGGCCGTGCCCCAGCATTGCTCAGCAGTTGTGCCAGCGCTACCTGTGCACAAACCTTCATGGGAAACAGCCCCCATGCACAGCGTGTCTGCAGCAGTCACAGCACGCAAGCCACTGTCACCAACAGCCCCACGGCTTTTCTCTGTGCTCGCATCACAGTGCACAAGGGTCGATCCTGGTGGAAGTCTCGGCCACACAGCACCCGGCCCCTCCCAATTCGGGGTCTTGCCCTTTCCCGGGTCCTTGGAGTCCTCAGCTGGACCCCTGCCCCTGGCCAGCCGAGTGCAGGACGGCATGGGAGGCTGGCAGAGGCCGCGCCACACCCAGATTCCTCGCCAGGCCTCAGGGGCTGGCCTGGGGGTGACAGCCTGTCAGAGAAGAGGGGCCACAGGCGTTAGCTACTGCTGGGGTCCCTGCCACTGTCCCCGCACCTGTGCGTGCCCAGGCCCACTGCTGCCATCTGCAGCAGCACCTGTCCCTCTGGCTCTGTGCTCAGCCATGGGTGGAATCGGTGCTTGTTGCGGGTCCCACCGCCTCCATCGTGGATGGTTCAGAACGTGTTTTTCCAGCATGACACTCTGCCCCCCTCTTTTCTGAAAGTGCTCTTTTATTTATTTACCTACGGGCGTAGGTATGTGTTTACTCATTTATTCTTAGGAAATAAAATCTCACGTTTTTCCACATTCTTCTCTGCAGCCCACATTCTTCAACTTCTACTGTTACCTTATTCATGATAACTTGTTTTCCTTTAAAATTTTAATAATTTTCTTAAGAGAAAAATGCCACATCCAAATACTTCTCTAGGTATTTGGAACATGGAGGAAAACTGAAAAATGGTGTTCTGAGATCTCTAGCGGCACCCTCGTGAATCTATTTGTGGAAGCTTGAGCAGGCTGTGCCGAGGCCCCACGGGAGTCGCAGCACGACCACACGACCCTGTCTGCCTGGCCACCGTCTCACCCTGCTCAGCTGGCATTTAACAGGGTTTGTCAGGTCAGGAGGGTTAAAGGTGAGGGAATTCATTTACATAACACTGAGCGGCTACTACACAGACCCACGTGCTTAAAAGACGTCTTCTGTTCTATCAAGTTAACGGGTTTTAGCAACCACATGGATGGAGTGAGATTATTCAGTTAAAGGATTATCTTAGGAGCCTAGAAGGGATGTTAGTATGTATCTGTAGTAATTAAGAGACTGCTAAGCTCTTAACCTCTGCAATAAGATACGCTCCATTGGTCTTTAACTTGTAGCTGACACAGAGTATACCGAAAGAACTCATCTAATTCCTCTCTTCCTTTTCTTTGCTCTCTCCCCGGGGCGGCTCCGACTTCACCATGACGCTCCCAAGCACGCAGGCATGATCGTTTACCCTGCTAGCCCTTTGCAGGGAAGGAGAACTTTCCATTCTGCTAATGATATTTGCTGTTAGATCCCATCAAGGTAAATCACTCAAAACACCAGCCCACTGAAATCCTCAACTTATCTTCAGGACAGACGTCAGGGCAACCATTCAGCTTCATTTCAGATTTGCAGCCCCATGTACTGCTGTTGCCAAATAACAGGAACCAAATGGACTTAAAAGGACATGTTTCTTGCAGCCCACAGCACACAGCGATGTTAACCCGGCGCTGGGGCTTGGTGGTGACCGCAGACACGCACGGCTGACCTTCCCAGCCCGAGTGGCTGGACAGCACCGGGACCGCGCAGACTGCAGGCAGGACTGTGCAAGGTCAATCTTCCTTCAGTTTAAATTTTCATATTTGTCACTTGCTGTAATGCTTTGATCCAGAATGTTCCTAGGGACCAAAGCACGCCGGTGGCAAACGTGAGGGAAGTGGGATAATGACACTTAGGAAAGCTTGCGTTGGGAGGCATTTCAAGTGTTGGGGAGGAAACGTAGAGAGGTCCGGCCTTTAAGGAAAATACCCTTTGGCAGGTTTTGAGCAGAGACAGACTCAGACACAAGGGAATCTTCAGCCACCGCTGGAAGGAACAATAGGACTGGCTAAGGAACCCCAGGAGGGTGGGCAGGGGCTAGGCAGCTGTGGCAGCCGTGGCAGCCGTGGGAATGTCCTCCAGGAAACCAGGGTGGCACATGAACAACTGCAGGGCTGGGAGTCTGGGGCAGGTTGTGGGATTGCAGACAGAATAGGCTGCGGAAGGTTAAGGGATTTCCCTTTCGGGTCTCTGGGAAGCCAAACAAAGTCCTCCTGGCCTACAGAGTCACATGTGTGCAAGTTAAGTCAGAGCAAGAACAGGATTAGAAAGGAAAAGGAAAGAGCTCTTGGAGCTCAGGAGTGGGGGCCCGCGAGGGTCAAGTGCACACAGGGAACCCCAGGTCAGTGTGCACAAGGCCACGTGGGCTTGCAAACGGCCAACGGATCACAAGCACAGAGAGAAGTAATTTAGACACACGCACCAGTGACTCCTCATTTCTGAGAATGTAGTAAGAGGAACTTTTCTCAGCAGAAACACAGTCAGTGCAACCTTTCTACACCAGGCGACTGAGAAGGATGTGTGTGCACCCCATGAGTGCGACAGTCCTTAAAACCAGGGCCAGGACGGCTCGGGCACAAGGAGAC
>NW_007736794.1:15450-18695 GCF_000696425.1 Galeopterus variegatus
AAGTACAAAGTAAGACAGTTTAAAAATCCCTTCATAGGCAAAATACAAGAAATCATCTAAGTTTTTAATAATACTTTTCTCCAGATCTGGGGGTGATTCTGTTCCCCCGCCCCCATAGTTTTGTTTAGGTTCTGTAGAATTTTATTTAATAAGCATTTATAATTATTTAATAAAACAAATTAGCTAAATACTTTAAGTCAGGCAAAAATGCTTCTGTCTAGTGATGTGCCGTAACTCAGTATCATTTCGTAGGTAAGTATAACAGGGACGACCACATCTGCTCCGTGGTGCGCCCTGTCTGTGAGGGGATGCTTGCATCTAGAACAGACAGAGACATGTTCAAAAGATCNTGCGCCCTGTCTGTGAGGGGATGCTTGCATCTAGAACAGACAGAGACATGTTCAAAAGATCGTGGTCGAGCACTTGATGAACCTGATAAAATACATCAACACACAGATTTGAGAAATCCAGGAAACCTCCAACTAGATCAACACAAAGAAAACCAATCTCTACGTCCATTGCAATCAACTGCTGAAAGCAAAAGGAAAAGCTAACATCTTTAAAAGACAGACACGGAGAGAGAAGACCATTGTGTTCAGTGAATCCCAGACTCTGTTTCTGGGAACCCAACCTAATACAGTCACTAAACGAGAGCAAACATTTGGTGCAGAGAACCCGACCCAAGACAGTCATTAGTGGGAATCAGCCTTCAGTGTTGTGTACATGACGGATTAGACAGTCTACAGAGGAAAGGGACCAAAGAAGGTCCTCAGAAACGTAATAAGTGGAGGTAAGTTTGATCAATCTTATTAGAAATATTAAAATAAGATGGACATATCCTTAGACCTGCCAAAAATTTCTGACATCCCCAAGAATAAGCAAACACAGAAAAAGACATTGGAATTGATCTGGAAACTCTCAAACGGAACTGGAGCTGTTCTGTCATGTGAGAAATGTAAATCTGATAAATATAGATTTTAGTTAAATATTCCATTAAGCAAATTGATAATTAAGCCAATTAGTCTCAGGTGATTGGACAGTCAGTGAGTCGGCTCCAAGCGATCTGGCTCCGTCTCAGCAGGAGGAGACACGGAAGCCAGGCGTGGAGGTTACGGGAGACAGAAGCGGGGCAGGGACCCTCTGGTGGGTTCTGAGAGTCCCTACCCCGCCGGTGAGGAGGGGAGAGTGGGCAAGTCCCGGTCGCTTTCTCAGGTGGCTTAGAGCCTCGCAGTAACGGAGCACAGGGAGTTTGGACAAGCCAGCCTGAGACTGCAGGGGACCTGCCACTCCCCTGGCCCCCACCCTGCCATGGCATGACGCAGCCAGGCCCAGCCGCTTCAGGGGGCTCCCAAACACCAACCGTATGTGGCCCACGGTGAGGGGTGGAGAAGCCACATGGGGCAAAGCACTGCGCTCTTCCAGCCCACTCAGCTTCCGTCTACGGGCGACAGCAAACACCACAGGCCAGGCTGCTTCAGTGACAGACGATCTCCTCACCGCTCTGGAGGCTGGAAGCCCAAGATCAAGGTGCGGCAGGGCTGGCTTNACGATCTCCTCACCGCTCTGGAGGCTGGAAGCCCAAGATCAAGGTGCGGCAGGGCTGGCTTCTCCTGAGGCCTCTCGCCTTGGCTTGCAGACGGCGTCCTCTCCTTGCCCACACATGGCCTTTCCTCTGAGCAGGAGCCTCTCTGGTGTCTCTTCCTCTTGTTGAAAAGATGCCAATCAGAGTGGATCGGAGCCCTAGCCCAGTGGTCTCGTTTAGCCTTAATTATCTCCCCAAGGCCCCACCTCCAAATACAGTCATATGGGAGGGATGGAACTTTGACATATGAATTTGGGGAGACACAGTTCAGTCCATAACAGCCTCCCACACCTGTTGTCCTTCCAACATCTGCAACAGAAATCTCGAACCCTCGCACCAGCTGGCCTCGCCTCCAGTCCTGGCACGTGCACGTGCGAAGGGCAGACCTGCCCAGGGTGGCGGTCAAGAATGGAAGGAAACTCAGTTGTATTGTGTAAAATTCAGTAGCAAATGTATCTCTTCATGCTACTCTGGTACAATTTTCAGCTGTTTCCTAAGATTAAAGCCATCGTTTGGAACGGATCACACTCCTGTTCTACTGTAACACAACACAGATAAAACCCCGCCTGGTGACGTGCAGTGGGTGATCTTGACTCTGGGAGCGGGACGCTGGTGCGCCTTTCGGGCACACCCCTTGGCCGCACGCTGCTTCTCTGGCCTCGTGCTCTAGGTTGCTGACGGCAGTTGGAAGATGCTCAGTTGGAGTTAATTTTCCATTTTGTATTTGCTTGTCAGTTTTATTCCATTCTGTGGGTAAAATACTCTGATATTGCAAAAATACCAACTACTGAAAATGTGATCTTCCTGAACCAGATGCTAAAGCAAGGCCTTTGGGTTTGCGACACAGTAAGATGCAAATTGGGACTCGTTTATGGAGCCACGTGAATGTGACCCCATCGTTCCTCTGGAAGAGGGAGCCAGCGCCCACGGGTCCCCTCAGCCTGGCGTCCTGACCTCCAGCTGGCGGGCACAGCAGGCTGGCTTTATTTTAGGATTTTGGAGGAGAGGCTGCAGTTTACCCCAACCCAGCAAGGAGAAGGGGCGGCCGGCAGCGCAGAGCCACAGGCGTAGATGGAGAGGTTGCGCCGCGTCTCCAGGCACCCCCGCCTGCCGCATCAGAGACAGCTCATCTCTAAACGTTTATGGGCTCCTCACACTTCATTTGACGGAACAAGGAGCTTCGTGATGGGCCTCTGATGGGCTAAGGGAATTCTAGCTGTTTCGAGTGTGGGTCTTATGTAAGTTATTATGTAAGGCGCCCGCTCATGTCCTGTAGAAAGCGCCGCTATCCCCAGGCTGCCTTCAGCTTCACAGATAGCCGGGCTGGAAATAGGGTCCAAGGGAAATTAAAGAGGAGCCGAAAGAGGTGGCCACGGGTGACGGGCCCCGCTACGGGATGGCTTCCTGTAGGGAAAAGCTCAAGTGTCTGACAACTAAAAACTGAAGCGGAGGACGATGGCGTCTAATGGTTATGGAAACTGCTCATTGCAAAACGTTAAGTTTAAATAATCACGGCGTCCCATATCCACATCTCCAACTCTGTGTAACAGAAGCAGCGCTGGGCAGCGACACGCAGGAGACACAAGGGCACTGCCGGGTCACGTCTGCAGCGAGAACGGTGCCCGACACCCAGTCAGCGCCCAGTCACTGGTGTTTTTAGCAC
>NW_007736794.1:19755-22742 GCF_000696425.1 Galeopterus variegatus
TGCTCACGTGAGCAGAAAAACAGGCATCACACGGGGGGCCCTGCTCAACATGCAACAGAATATTTTTGAAAATGGATGTAGTTTAGCAATGACACAGTCTACTGTGAGGAGGAACCAGCTCCCCATCCCAGAGGAAACTGGCAGAGACCAGGTTCTGCAGGAGAGATGCCTGCCGTGGGTTGGGGACTGTCTCTGTTGGGACACTTGCAGCAGTGAGCGAGGACAGTTCTGACCAACAGCAGCCTCAGGAGCAGAAAAGTATGTCAGCTGGAGTCTGCCGTATGGCTTAAAATAACCACAGTTTATCATTTCTCTTGAATCTGTGGACACCTGGGTGGGTCTTCTGCTGGTCATGCTTGGGCTCAGGCACATGGATGCCGTTAGCTGGCAAGTCAGCTGGGACCGTGTCCTTCTTAGCCACTGCAGGTCTTTCACCCGCAAGCAGCCTCCACAGGAAGGCTCTGCACAGCAGCTTCGAAGGGCAGCAGGAGACGCTACAAGGCCTCTTACGGCCTGAACCCAGAACCACGCAGTGTTTCTTCCAGCACACCCCAGGGGTCAAAGCAAGTCCTGGGCTAGCTTAGATTCGAGGGTGGGAGAAGACCCCAGTTCTTAATGGGGGAGTGGCAGAGGACGTACGACCACATCTCAGAAGACAGGAGTTCAGAGGCTAGGTGGAGTCCGGTGGCAGGTTAAGTAGCTCGAGGTGCCTGCAGAGGCCCAGCTTCTCTCCTCCTCTTAGTGCGTGTATCCACCTGGCTTCGTCCTCATGCTGGTGGAAAGACGACCACGGCAGTTCCTGGCACCACATCCAGACATAATGACATCCACAGATCAAGCGAGGGCTGTCCCTTCTCATGGGAGCAAGGGAAGATTCCCAGGTTTCCTGTCCTCTCTCCCTGGTCACAGCTGGGGCACGTGCCCATGTGCCCCAGTCGCTGGCAAGGTCACACAGCTCAGAGAGCCACATCCCTGCAGTGAGGGGAGAGGTTAGCCTCCATACCACCAAAGTCAGGGTCGTTGGGAAGGAGGGCCAGTAATGGGGACTCAGTAGAGGGCAGCCGACAGCGTCACCTGAAGGTATCTTGAGAGGAAGCTTTTGTTTAATCCCACATGATCAAAGCCAGGCCTGGCTTCAGCTCTCTGCTCTAGCTCTACAGGCAGAAGAGGAGATCTGTGCAGATAGTTAGAATCTGACGGGTACTGTCGTCTCCCCAACAGATGCCACACGTAGCTGAGAGTGAAAAGTTCTAATTTCCCTACTCAGATCCCCATTGGCTTCAAGAGTTGGAGGACTTAATCTCACCTGACAGTCCCCACCATCTCAAGCTCTAAGGGCCCTCGGGGCACCGGCCTGCGTCCAGTATTACCTGTGATTGACGCTGAGATCACTGTCCCCCTAGTCGCGCTCACACAGTGGAGCAGAAAGCACTGTGGCCAGCACGGGGGCCAGTGTTCTCTGAGTCGGTTTGTTGCGTGTCAGAGACGCACCGTCAAAGTGGCTACGGCTGTGGGTCTAAAGGCAGAGCCCAGTCTCCACGGGAAGTCACCTTCATGTTAGCAAGAAAGTGGGTTTCAGTCACTGGGCCAACAAGACGTACTTTCAAAGTCTGGGGTCAGCAAACCCTGGGGACACGATGCCCAGAAGAACAGACGCCATGTCCCCACAAACACTTGTACACAACATTCACAGCTCTCTGCTCACAGCAGCCAGAACGTGGACCCACCCAAGGACCCGTCAGGGGATAACCGATGAACGGAAGTGGTGCCCACGCGGTGGAATATTAGTCAGCAATGAAAAGGACGGAAGGGCTGACACATGCTACAGAACGGATGAACCTTGCAAACATTATGTTAAACGACAGAAGCCAGACACAAAAGGCCACGTATCGTGTGGCTCTGCTGACATGAAATGTCCACAATGGGAAAATCTCTAGAGACAGAAGGTGGATGCCTGTTTTCTCCGGCTGGGAGTGGGCACCTGGGGTCGGGGCTGCAGTGGGGGAGGGGGTAGCTGAAGTGTATGGGGTTTCCTCCGAGGGTGATGGAAATACCCTTAAATTGACTGGGGATAGTATGCACGTCAGTGAACATGCAAAAAGCCATCAATTGTACATGTTAAGTAGGTGAGTTTGTGCAGTCTGTGAACACATTTCAATAAAGTTTATGTTTAAAAACCAGAGATGGGACATACGTCACTCCTAGTCACTCTTGGGTAGACATCACACATCTACAGTGTCAATTATGGGTTTCTTTGCTCCCCAGAAAACTCGCTCACAGCTGCCCAGCAGAAGCTATCTCAGGAGAGCTGGGGGGGAACTGAGGCTTCCTGCTTGTGTTTGAACAGCCTCTACTTTCGGAAGACACGGAAAGGCCACGGCAGTGAGATTTAGGGAGGAATCTCGCCGGAAGCAGCCCACGGCTCTGCTATGCCTGAATCAGACGACATCCCCTTGCCCGGACCGTGGAGCATTATACTGGGAAGCGTCTCGGCGACTCTGTACTAGACAGGCTCCGGGTGACCTCACACCCTGCCTGCTGTCCACACCCTCCTGTGTCCCTCACTGCGACAGAACACAGCCACTGTCACGACGGCTTGTGCGCAGATGTGATTGAGTCACGTGAAACTGTAGCCTTATCTCTCTCACACACATACGCCCTCTTCTCTCCCTGGCTTTAAGGATGCACATGGTCATGTTGGAAAAGCCCAGACAGTAGGAGGCCAGGGGCAGCCTCTGGGATGCGAGGACAGCCTCTGGCCGACAGCCGGTGGGAAGCTGCACCCTCAGTCCTGCCACCATGAGGAAGTGAATTCTGCCGACAGTGTGAGTCAGCAGAGAATTGAGTCTTTCCCAGCCACAGCTTAGACAAGATCACGGCCCAGGCCACCACCTCCATCACAGCCTCGTGAGACCCTGCGCAGCGGACCCGGCAAAAGCAGCCTGGACTCCTGTGAGGTCACAGGGTACACTGCTTTAAGCCCCTGG
>NW_007736794.1:23614-28560 GCF_000696425.1 Galeopterus variegatus
TCTCCCCCGGGCTTGAAGGATGCACATGGTCAGGTGGGAAAAGCCCAGACAGTAGGAGGCCAGGGGCAGCCTCTGGGATGCGAGGGCAGCCTCTGGCCGACAGCCGGTGGGAAGCTGCGCCCTCAGTCCTGCCACCATGAGGAAGTGAATTCTGCCGACAGTGTGAGTCAGCAGAGAATTGAGTCTTTCCCAGCCACAGCTTAGACAAGATCACGGCCCAGGCCACCACCTCCATCCCAGCCTCATGAGATCCTGAGCAGAGGACCCGGCCGAGGCAGCCTGGACTCCTGTGAGGTCACAGGGTACACTGCTTTAAGCCCCTGGCTTTGGGGCAATTGTTACGCAGCAGTAGCTAACTAACCAGACTCTCGCTCAAGTCTGTTCAAATCTCACCTTTTCCGTGAAGCCCAATCTAACCTTGATGTAGTTCTGCCACGTCCCCTTCCTCCTCTCTCTGCCTGCCCAACCCCAGCTGCCCTCCTTTGGCTCTGTGTTCAAGGTCACGTCCTGTCCTGTGTGACCGTGGGACTTGCCTGTGCACTGGGTATGTTCATCCCTCCCTCCTGCTAGTCTGTGAGCCCCAGCACGGCAAGAACCTCCCCATGGACCCCACGTACATGGCACGTGATAGGTGCCCAGTGATCACTTACCAAGGGACACCTGAATTCTCCAGCCAGACCATTGTTCACCTGCAGAAATCAAGGCCCTGAGATGGGGGTGACCGTGGCAGAGTCGACGTCCTCATCCACGTTCCCAGGCTCCCGTCAGCTCACGTCCTGTCCAGCAGTACTGGTGTGGTGCCTGCCACTGTGAGGGCAGTGCTGCAGGGGGCCCAGGCCCGGTCATCGTCCCCTGGAGTGGCACCTGACCCTGCTCCCAGATGCTGCCCCTCGTCCCCAGGCTGGCCCCACTGGCTTGTCTGCTCACCCCCGGCTGGGCACTTCCTTCTGTCAGCAGAATGTGCACTCCAGGGAGGATCTGAAGGTCTTCTTTTCAATTTTCTACTTCACTCCTGTCTTGCATACATGTTTCTCAAAAGGGAAGGAAGGCGCCACGTTGTAGCCACCATGTCTGAGCATGCGCTGCGCTCCCAGAGTCCTTTACATTCTTCCTTAGCTTTGACCCCCGAGCATCCTGTGGGGCAGGTGTATTGTCTCCACTTTACAGAGGAGAGAAAGGAGGTGGACAGGGTGAGGGACGTGACGGTCTCACAGCTGCAGCAGCAGCAGAGCTGGGATCAAATTCAGTTACAACTCATTGAAGGCACCGAGCTCGTAACCGCTGCATCTATGTGAGCTTTGTGGGTGACGGACTCTATCCACTCGCATCCTGCAGCTGCTCTACACCCCGACTCGCCCCCTGGGCTCCATCCTCGGGGCGGATCTCCACAGGTGCAGAAGTGTGGCCTCCACGCTGGGGCACACAGGTGGCCGATTCTCCCAGCCGCCGACACTGCAGGTTCGGCTCGCGGAGGTCTCTGGTGCCCTCCACCCAGAAAGCCTTTTGTATTTTGGAAGTTAAGAGTCCAGGAAAACCCAGAGGAAGAGTCACCAGGAGGGACACATTCTCAGAACCCCGGCTTAGGCGCTGGTGGCTCTCAGGCTGTCCCCCCGTCACCTCCATGCTGAGCAGTCCGTTCCCTTCCCCTGCTCACAGAAGGATGTGCATGCCCCTGACCTCACAGCTGTGCAGGGCAGGGATGACACAGAACGTGGGCCATCACCTGTGCCATATGCAGGCTTTGCCAGGCGTCCTCACGGCTGTGCTGGCCATGCACAGAGCTTACAGACATTCACGAGGGCCGTGTGTCTGAGGCTGAGGGTTAGGGGTCTTGAGGAAGGGGCCCCTTCACACAGAGTCCTGCCATGTGGTCCACACAGTGCCCCAAGCACCAGGATAGATCTCATAGGCTGACATTGATGTCTGCGGTGAGGACAGCAAAGGGGCCTGTGCAGGCAGGAGGAGGCCTCGCTGCAGCTGAGAGGGGCCGCCTGATGCGCAGTCGGGGGCCGGCTGTAACCTCTAACTCCCTTTCTCCTTTGCTCAAAATCTCAAAACACAGAGCGGTGCTCTCCCTCTGAAAACGGCTGTTATCTCGAAGGCGCTGGCTCTGAATCTGCAATCCATCAATCGATCCGAATGAACTCAGCTGAGTCTGTACTGAATGTGGCTCATCGACCATCGAGTCGGCAACAACTCTGCATAAACACTGCCTCAGAGCGCACCGACGGGTACACTGACGGGTATACTGACGGGTACTTTCTAAAGCCCCGGATTCTGACCAGCTCTCTGTCTAATTTACAGCTCTTCACAGTGACAGGCACAGACTGCAGGGCTGGGCATGAGCAGGGGAGCCAGGACGTGCCCAGGGGCCTATCCTGGGTGGACCCTGGGCCGTGAGCTGCATCTGCCAGCGGTTCTCCCTCCACCTCACTTCTGGGGCCCCGCTCTGGGGAGGTAACCCGGGATCCATGCGTCAGTGGGTCCAGGTGGCCGGTCCTGCCCCTGGGCCAGGAGCTACTGTGGCAAAGCAGAGCTGGACAGAGGAGACAGAGAGATAGACACATGTGCAGGGCACCAGGGACGGGCAGCCCAACCCCAAAGCAGAGACAGCACAGCCTCCAGTCTTCTCTGTCCCGTCAAGACTAAACCCCCCTCTGGAGCTCGGGACTCCTACGACCCCTTCCCGATGCGTCTCCTGCCCTGCACGCTGCAAGCTTCCCTGCCTCCCTAGATGGNTTTTGGAAGTTAAGAGTCCAGGAAAACCCAGAGGAAGAGTCACCAGGAGGGACACATTCTCGGATCCCCGGTTTAGGCGCTGGTGGCTCTCAGGCTGTCCCCCCATCACCTCCATGCTGAACAGTCCGTTCCCTTCCCCTGCTCACAGAAGGATGTGCATGCCCCTGACCTCACAGCTGTGCAGGGCAGGGATGACACAGAACGTGGGCCATCACCTGTGCCATATGCGGGCTTTGCCAGGCGTCCTCACGGCTGTGCTGGCCATGCACAGAGCTTACCGACGTTCACGAGGGCCATGTGTCTGAAGCTGAGGGTGAGGGGTCTTGAGGAAGGGGCCTCTTCACACAGAGTCCTGCCATGTGGTCCACACAGTGCCCCAAGCACCAGGATAGGTCTCATAGGCTGACATTGATGTCTGCGGTGAGGACAGCAAAGGGGCCTGTGCAGGCAGGAGGAGGCCTCGCTGCAGCTGAGAGGGGCCGCCTGATGCGCAGTCGGGGGCTGGCTGTAACCTCTAACTCCCTTTCTCCTTTGCTCAAAATCTCAAAACACAGAGCGGTGCTCTCTCTCTGAAAACGGCTGTTATCTCAGAGGCGCTGGCTCTGAATCTGCAATCCATCAATCGATCCAAGTGAACTCAGTAGAGTCTGCACTGAACGTGGCTCATCGACCATGGAGTCGGCAACAACTCTGCATAAACACTGCCTCAGAGCGCACCGACGGGTACACTGATGGGTACACTGACGGGTATACTGACGGGTACTTTCTAAAGCCCCGGATTCTGACCGGCTCTCTGTCTAATTTGCAGCTCTTCACAGTGACAGGCACAGACTGCAGGGCTGGGCATGAGCAGGGGAGCCAGGACGTGCCCAGGGGCCTGTCCTGGGTGGACCCTGGGCCGTGAGCTGCATCTGCCAGCGGTTCTCCCTCCACCTCACTTCTGGGGCCCCGCTCTGGGGAGGTAACCCGGGATCCATGCGTCAGTGGGTCCAGGTGGCCGGTCCTGCCCCTGGGCCAGGAGCTACCATGGCAAAGCAGAGCTGGACAGAGGAGACAGAGAGATAGACACATGTGCAGGGCACCAGGGACGGGCAGCCCAACCCCAATGCAGAGACAGCACAGCCTCCAGTCTTCTCTGTCCCGTCAAGACTAAACCCCCCTCTGGAGCTCGGGACTCCTATGACCCCTTCCCGATGCGTCTCCTGCCCTGCACGCTGCAAGCTTCCCTGCCTCCCTAGATGGTGCGTCCTCCCACACTGCCCCGGCCGCACCTGCATCCCTCCTCAGGTCTCTCCTTCCCACACTCCTCTGCTTCCCGTTCCTTCTTTCTTGGTCCTTCCCACTTGCTTTTCTCTCTGCTTGGAACTTCCCGCCTCCCCACACCTCCCACGGATGCATGGATGCATGCTGGAGCTGTGCCAGCCCTGCGGTCCCAGCGAGGCATGAGCCAGCCCAGCCACAGGCAGGACCTCCCAACCATGCAGATCTCACCCTGCACCTCAATCCCCTGGGCTGTGCCTTCCCTTAGCCACAGCCTCCACCCTGCTCACACGCAGTCACACGACTTACGATGGCACTGTATCAGTTAGCTATTGCCGCACACAAGCACCTGACACCAGGAGGTTTAAAACAGCAACTCTAAGTCCCGTGGGCTCGGCTGGGGGGTCCTGCCTGTGGCTGGGCTGGCTCATGCCTCGCTGGGACCGCAGGGCTGGCACAGCTCCAGTCCACACGCCTCCTGTCCTCCAGCGGTTCTCCCCATACACATGGCAGAGGAAGAGCTGGGCGCAAGGTCTGCAGATGTCCATCCCCCCAACCCCCATTGGCTCGGCAGCTGCAAGTCCAGCCCAGTCTTAAGGCCACCCCCAACAGGACAGGCATCCTGCTGAGGAGACAGGAGACCACCTCCCCTGTGAAAGTTGAAAACAAAATAGTTTGTGAAACTCTTTCCCTGTGACATTATGGATCAGAAGGTGACAGGTAAGCAAATGTGTTAGTGGGAGGCTCTGACACTCAGAGAGAGAGGACAGCACAGGAGCCCAGCGCAAAGGCATCACACACAGCACAGCCGCCCACAACAGTACGCAGCTCTGCAAGGTGCCGGGTGAATGTGGCACACATGCCCTCTTTTATTTATTTTTCTGCTAAAGAGCAAGTAAACACGGAATTCACCCTGTACTAAGCTGAGTAAAAGAATGTGGCAGAAC
>NW_007736794.1:30026-31921 GCF_000696425.1 Galeopterus variegatus
GACCCCAGCAGCAGCATGGACACAGCCCCCAGATTGGCAGGAGCGACTGCACCGAGATAGTGTCAGGAGGAGCCAGTAGGCTGCTGGTGTCCTGCAAAGCCCAGTGAGCCAGGGGTTGGCGGAGAGTCTCACCCAGTCGCCCCCTGGGAGGAGGGTCCCCCAGGTTCCGCAGGAGCACCCTGATGCGGTCTGTGGCACTGGTCTCCAGATGCAGGCCCCAGCCCAGCACCACTCGGCTGACCACTGCTGGACGCCCCACTGCCCAAAGGCAGAGCCATCCACGCTTTCCACGAGGCCATGGAACAGAGCAACCCAGCCACTTGCAGGCTGACCTCCCACGCAGCCGGCGCGTGAGCAAGCGAGCCAGGAAGCCAGCCTCGAGCAGCGGCATAGCGGGCGCCTGGTGCTGTCCCCAGCCACTGTCCCCAGCCTCTATGAGCCTCCGCGGGCGTGGCCAGGAGCGTGCGGCTGTGTTCTCCAGGAGCAGTTCCACCGCACGACAGGCCGGGCTGTGACAAGGGACCGAGGACCCTCGGGATTCAGCCCCAAGGAGGGGAGAGCACAACGGGGTGCAGGACACACAAGTCCACTTACAGGAGAGTGTCGTGTCCCCAGAACAGGACCCAGGCAGCATGTTCTCGAGCATCTGCGTCTGTGCTCACCAGAGACACCGGTCCACGGTCTGCCACCCTCGCCACACCCTTGTCACTCCTGGCGTTGCCACTGCACTCGCCCGCACCAGAGACACCAGTCCACGGTCTGCCACCCTCGCCACACCCTTGTCACTCCTGGCGTTGCCACTGCACTCGCCCGCACCAGAGACACCGGTCCACGGTCTGCCACCCTCGCCACACCCTTGTCACTCCTGGCGTTGCCACTGCACTCGCCCGCACCAGAGACACCGGCCCACGGTCTGCCACCCTCGCCACACCCTTGTCACTCCTGGCGTTGCCACTGCACTCGCCCGCACCAGAGACACCAGTCCACGGTCTGCCACCCTCGCCACACCCTTGTCACTCCTGGCGTTGCCACTGCACTCGCCCGCACCAGAGACACCAGTCCACGGTCTGCCACCCTCGCCACACCCTTGTCACTCCTGGCGTTGCCACTGCACTCGCCCGCACCAGAGACACCAGTCCACGGTCTGCCACCCTCGCCACACCCTTGTCACTCCTGGCGTTGCCACTGCACTCGCCCGCACCAGAGACACCAGTCCACGGTCTGCCACCCTCGCCACACCCTTGTCACTCCTGGCGTTGCCACTGCACTCGCCCGCACCAGAGACACCAGTCCACGGTCTGCCACCCTCGCCACACCCTTGTCACTCCTGGCGTTGCCACTGCACTCGCCCGCACCAGAGACACCAGTCCACGGTCTGCCACCCTCGCCACACCCTTGTCACTCCTGGCGTTGCCACTGCACTCGCCCGCACCAGAGACACCAGTCCACGGTCTGCCACCCTCGCCACACCCTTGTCACTCCTGGCGTTGCCACTGCACTCGCCCACAGAGAGTCGGGAACCCTCCCTCCTTCGCTTTCTGAGACAGGCCGTATGCTTTCAACGTTCTCTTCCTTAAATATCTGATGGAATTTACCAGAAGATTATGTTCATGCCAATGTAGCCTTTAGGACAAGGGGTGTTACCAGATACAGTAATATTTCATATTTCTTTATGGGTAGTTTTGGGGTTTTTTGTTTTTAAAAAGTTCAATTTCTTTCATTGATTCACTAGGGCTATTGAAATTTTCTATTTTTTTCTTGTGACAATTTGGGTAATATGTGTTTTTCAAAGAACCTGACCATTGCTTCTAAGTTGCAGAATTTATCAGGATAAAGTTGTTTTTGATGTTTCTTTTTCTGTGTGTGTGAGATATTTGTCCTCTATCACTTGATTA
>NW_007736794.1:32322-33876 GCF_000696425.1 Galeopterus variegatus
TGTAATTGATGAGAAATGAAAACATGTCTTATTAATAACTGAATTGTGATATAAATAAAATTGATACTGTAAGATTGATATTGGTCACGTGGATTCTCCTTTTGAATGAAATCAACATGCTTTACTGAAAAAAACTGTGTAATATCAAGGCTAGGCCTATATTTCTGAGACTGGCAATAGTGTTTTTCTTTATTAAAACATAATTGATTGTACATATCTGTGGGGCACAGCATTGAGTATCAACACCTGTACACAATATGTGATGCTCAAATCAAGATAATTAATATATTTATCACCACACAGTGTCGTCATTTTTTGTAGTCCTTTACCATTTTCGTGCTAATCCCCACCCTCCCCTTTTCCCACCTCTGGTGGCCTCAGTTCTGTTTTCTCCTTTTGAAAGTCCAGTGTATTATTGTGATTGTTGTATGTTTCTTTTTTTATTTTTTTAGCTCCCACTTATGAGTGAGGACATGTGGTATTTCTCTTTCTGTGCCTGGCTTATTTCACTTATAATTTTCTCCAAGCTCATCCACGTTGCTGCAAATGGCAGGATTTCATTCTTTTCATGGCCCAGTAGTATTCCATGGTGTACAGGTGCCACCTTGTCCTTATCCAGCTGCCACTGATGAGCATTTAGGCTGTTTCTTTTAATGTAGAAATGCCATCTCTCTTATTCTTCTTGTTGAACATTTGTTTTCTCTTTGTTTTTCCTTGATCACCCTTTAGGGATTTATACACTGCATCAATCTTCTTTAAAAAGCAGCTTTTGACGTTGCTAATTTCCTGTCTTATTTGCCTGACTTTATTTTATTAATTCCTGCTCTCTATTACTTCCTTTGCTCTAGTCTGCTTTTACTCCTGTCCTTTCTCTGGCTTCTTAGAGTGGAAGCTTAGATCACTTGTTCTCCACCCTTCGTCTCTTCTAGACTAGGCACTTAGAACTATAAATTTCCCTCTAGGCACTAGTTTAGTTACATACCAAAAATATTGACATGTTATGTTTTCATGATCATTTAAGATATTCAAATAGTTCAAAATATTTTCTGATTCAACCTTGATCCACAGATTTAGAAATGTGTTCATCGATTTGCAAATATTTGTTGATTTTGTCAATAGGTTATTGTTATCAATAACTAACTTGATGTCATTATAGTTTGAAGTTTATTTAGATTTATTTTATGGTCCATCATATGGACTATAAGCAAATCTATATGCACTTGCAAATGCATATTCAGTTTCTGGATGTAATATTCTATAAGTGTCAATTACATCAAGTTGGTTGACACTTGCTCAAATCTTTTACATAATTTCTGTGTTTTGTGTCAGCATGTTCTATTACTTTAGTAAAGAGAGAGCTAAAAACTCCAGCTAGGGTGGTACACGTGTCTGGTTCTCCCCTTAGTTCTGTCATCGGGTGCATGCACATTTAGAGCTGCTCTGTCTTCCTGATGAGCTGACAACTTCATCCTTATGAAATGTTACTGTGTATCTGGCAACACCCCTTTTCCTGAAGGCTACATTGTATTAACATCGTTGCTCCACCTTTCTTGC
>NW_007736794.1:41413-49937 GCF_000696425.1 Galeopterus variegatus
CAAGGCAGAGGTCACAAGGGATGGGAACCAAGGCCAAGCCTTAGGCGCCCCATCCAGAGGCCCGACCACTGCCGGCACCCAGAGTCACCCCTGAGCTGAGACACATCAGCGGGGAGCGAGTGTCCTCAGCTTCTGCTGCTCCCCGTGCTGCTCCAGCAGCCCCTTGCCAGGTGCCACCATGCACCAGGTGCTACCCCGGCTCTGCAGACACCACACCATCTGCACGTGCACGCAGATAAAGCCAACCCCCATGGCAGAGAAATGGGGTCGGGCCCAGGAGGAATGGTGGGAGGGGAGGTGGGCGCCTGCGCAGAGACAGAGCTGCAGATCTCACCACAGCACATGGGGTGCGGGGGCCGGGCAGGAGACTCGCTGCTGTCCTCATGGGTGACCAGTAACCCAGCCACCTGTGGCGAGTCCTGCTCCGACCACTGCCAGGCCACCAAGGACGTGACAAGCAAGAGCTGATGACCACACGTCTTCCTTAATTTTACGGATGACATTCCCTTTTGATTGAAGCATTGAGACATTATTTAAAGTTTCAATAATAAAAAAAGAAGCTCCTGGGGTCAAAGGTGAGGATGAGGAGCTAATAAACTAGAACCATAAAGTGCCCATTCCGTCCACCGCAGGGGGACGTTCAGGCAGGCGGTGCGTCCGGAATTTACTGTACACAGAGTGTGGGTCTTGTGACTGCCTGCACCCAGGGTGGGGGGAGGCCTACCTACCGGCGCACCCCCAGCCCCTAACGAGGTGCCCGTGGCAGGTGGGCACAGGGTGAGTGAGGCTGGCCCACCCAGGCAGCAGGGCCAAGTCCAGACCGGCCCTCCACGTGCCCAGGCGAGGCATCCCACGTGGAAAATCACTTGCAGAGGCCGCTGCGGCAGGCTGTGTGGATGCACCTGCCTGTGTGAGCGTTCCACACACCGGCATCACTGGCACTCCCTGCTTCCCCTGCAGTGCAGACCCAGTCCTACAAGGCACTCCCGCAGCCCACAGCCCACTGTGTGCCTTGGACACACCCCAACTGGGTGGCCAACGACACTCCCTAAACCCTCGAGCCAGTTGTCTGGGGATGTGTAAAAAAAAAAAACAAAGTGAAACTGCAGATCAGCGTCTGTGTGTTCTTGAGCCTGGACAGTGGAGCCACGGAGGCCACGAGCCCAGCTGGCACCACCCATGACCACACTGTGCGGAGTTAGGGTAGAAAGGGAGCCCCAGGTCCAACCCGTGGCCGGGGGTGGCAGCTCAGGCTCTGGTCTGGGCACCTGCACCGGATCACCAGCCCTGCCCCCCACAGCTACAAGACCAGCAGGAGGTCTCATTGTCCCATGTCCCAGTTTTCTTCTCTGCAGGTGATAGTGGCATCTACTTCACAGAACTGCGCGTGAGACCACAGGCCAGCACCCGTCAGGTAGTTAAGCGCCTGCCAGGTAGCTGGTTCCACTAGATGAGTAAAGTCTGTGAGTCAGCTCTGCCACCAACAAGCTCATGGTGGGACAGGAGCAAAGAAGTTTATGTTTGTCTGTATCCTCATCTTACTTCACTTTTTTTCTTTACTTAATTTATTCTTATCAAAGAAAAGTAACTGCACGTCTACAGGGGTCCCTCACTGGTAGAGTTGACAGACTCTGCCTCAGTCCTTTGAGGCCACCATCCATCTCCGAGCCACATGGTCTGTGCCATGGTCTGTGCCGTGGTCTCTGCTCCACACGTCATTCATCCCCAGGACTTTGCAGGGACTCTCCCACCCACCTCCCAACCCGCCTGTGTGTTTTCGCGCAGCAGGTATTAAATATGCAGCATACACACACACTAACAGGCATACAGCACATTTGGTGACCAGCTATTTGAAGTTAGCTAAAAAAGATAGGTTCATGACTATTTTAAAATAGTAAATATTTAAAATGTATTTGAATTGGTAATAAGGGCAATAATCTTGCAGCACAGCTACTGTTTTTACTGTCCTCCGAAGGTGTTTACATCTAACTGGACAGCGAGCACTTTAAGCCGTAGGTAGGATTTTACACCATTTTTCTTTCTTCGTTTCTACAGTACCGGACAACTCAGCTGCCGTAGGTTAGGTCACCAGGCACAGCGGCAAGTGCAGGAGAGCTCTGTCCATAAGTCTGGCTATGTGGATTTAACACAGGCCTGGAAGTTATGGAGGATTTTGCACTGATGACTTCAAGTCCCACTTCCATCTGGGATACAGACAGCCTGGGAAGAACCTTCATCCCAACCTAACAGCAAGAAAAACCAGATGCACTACAAAGTACTGAGTTCCCCCAGAATGCTGAGCTCTCAGGGCAACCACGTAGCCTGAATTCCATGAAGGAGCAGGCCCCTCCAAGGAACAATGGCACCTGTGACAGAGCAGCCAGGACAGGTGGTCACCACAGCAGAGGGTACGAAGAGGTCAGCTGCAACATCACAGAGTCTCAAGGCCAAGCGTGTCCTAGGGGCAGCCTTCAGCTCAGGAGCCTGGCCCAGGACAGCTTGAGGTTCCTTCCCACAATTGGGTGCTGCCGGGGACCTCTCTTGGGTGTCACGAGGGAGACCCAGACAGAGTATAGCCCCCAGAGGGCCCGCCTTGCCGAAGCCAACTGTGCAGGTGGGCACAAGGCCCCACCCCCTGCCCAGACCCTCCTCCCATCTGGGGCAAAAGCATTTAGCCACTGAGTGTGACATATACAGTTTAACGTTCAAACTCTGACCACAGACACTGGGACCTTCTCTACCTTAAACCTCCCCCTCGGAGCCCTCCTGGCTCCTCCACCCTTTTCTCTGCAAATCCAGCAGGTGTATCTATACCAAGGAGTGCTGCCTCTGCTCCTACCCTCCTCCACCTGCCACACCTGCCACACCTACTACACCTGCTCCACCTGCCACTCCTCCTACATCTACTCTACCTGCCCCACCTGCTCCACCTGCCCAGCATGCAAGACCTTTGCCAGTGGCCACTCCTGGCTCCCTGCACCCCAGAGGCCCCCATCCTCAGGTGAGCAGGCTTCTTCCTGACTCACCTCCAGATCCAGACTTTCCCAAGTGGAGTGTAAACAATCTAAGGGCAGAAAATTATTCTTAACACTTTACATCTCTTAAAAAATTCTTCAGTGTCCTCTTCAAGCTTCCTTTCCTTCTTTGGTCCTTGGTGATGAGTGGATCTGCATCTTTATCTCTAGACCAGGCCATTGCAGGGGGCTACATGTGACGTCTACACATGACAGGAACATCAGACACAGTAGGCTGACAGCAAGAGTCACCTACACCTGATCTCTGTCCAGTGACTGTGATCGGATCAATGCTGTGACCATGAAGGGCTGAAGGACTCGGCACAGGGTCGCCCGTTTCTGCCACAAGAAGCACATGAGTCCTCTCCACATTTCCCTTTTTCTGTTGGCCAAACCCAATCAGATGCCAGGTCCCTGTGTATCGATTCCTCAAGCACTTGGTCCACTGTTTCCCCAGGTCCAGGCTCCAGCCTGGTCGGCATCTGCACCACATCTTGCTGAGCTGCAGGAGCAGCCTCCTGACACCCGCGCTAACCTGGCAGCGCAGGCCCACGTCCGAGCAGCGGCCTCCCCCGCCACCCTCTGTGGGGCAGAGCCGCTCCCTCAGCAGCAGAGCAAGCCCAGTGCACCTCAGCTCGTGTGGCCACCCCACCTCCTCACACACCTGCCGCTGCCAACACCGTCACGTGTGGTCACCACTCCCACAGGTTGTGTTGATGTCCCGACGGACCACAGCCGTGACCAGCAGAGGGTCTCGTCCCAGCCCACAAGGATCCCCAGTGGACACGGCGCTTTGAACAAACTCTGAGCTCCCTCCTCCTGCAACTCTTTGCCCTTCTCAGGGGCCTTCCAAGGAGAGGCACGTGAACCTGTCCCCACGTCAGCCTTCTCTGCAGACACGAAACCACCATAGCTGCTGTCCCCTGTGTGGCTTTGTGCAGAGGCCACTCACACTGGGCTGAAGCCGAGGAGTTTCTCCATGCAGAGGACAGAGAGCTCCCACCGAGGGTGCCCCACACGCTCCGGGAATTGCTCCCTTGCTCTCCAGCTCAGCAGGAGGCTGCGGCCTCGGGTGTGCGCGCTCAGAAGCAGCCAAGGCCAGCGCCACACCTTCCCTGTCCTGGCCTTCTGGCTGCGGCTCTGTGTGTCTCCCCTGCTCCTCCAAGAGAAAACCAGGACCCCCCCTTCACTCACACCTCAATTCTGATCAAAGCCCTTTTGAGCCACGAAAGTCAATCTCTCCAAAGTGCCTCTGTGAGCACGGCCTTCTGTGTGCGAGAACCAGCCGTGCCCTGCAGCTGAAACCCAAACTCCATGGGGATCTTCTCTCAGAGAGCCTGGGAGACCCTGGTTCCTGCGCAGCCCCCATAGCAGCTCCCCTCACTGCCGTCTTACCCAAGGAAGAACCTGCACCCTCCGAGGGTCCTGAGCGCTCCGCTAAAAGGTGAGGTGGTTTGACTTTCAGGTCTCCGTCCAGGGGGCTTCCCATGACCACCCAACTTCACTGCTCACCCTGAAGTAGCACAGCATGAACGGTGGAGGCAGAGCAGGCGGGCTACCATGGGCACAGGTGCAGGGCAGTGCTGGGAGCAGCCGCCCCCACCTCACCTGTGCGGGCACCTCACCTGGGTGTGCACCTCACCTGCATGTGCACCTCACATGCATGTGCATCTCACCTGCATGTGCACCTCACATGCATGTGCATCTCACCTGCATGTGCACCTCCTCACCTGCGTGTGCACCTCACCTGTGTGTGCACCTCACCTGGGTGTGCACCTCACCTGCATGTGCACCTCACATGCATGTGCATCTCACCTGCATGTGCACCTCACATGCATGTGCATCTCACCTGTGTGTGCACCTCCTCACCTGCGTAGCCACCTCACCTGTGTGTGCACCTCACTTGTGTGTTCACCTCACCTGCGTGGCCACCTCACCTGCATGGCCACCTCACCTGCACAGGGGGTGGGGTTCCAGGAAGAGTCGGTGATTGCCCATGACCCAACACAGTGTGCACGCTCAAGCACACACACCCTCAATCAAATACACACACACTCACATAACACACACACACACATAAACTCACACATACATACTCTGTCACATACACACTCACATACACACACTCACACACACACTCAGGTGATCACAATTCCAGGGTGTTGGCTCAGTCAGGGATTCTAAATATGCCAAAAAACACACCAGAACCCACCATGTTCTCCACAGGAGACATGTGGCTTGTCCTGTCTTGTGGATCCACCCAGAGAAGGGGTGGCCTGAGTGTGCAGCTGACCTGTTGCTGGGGAAAGCGTGGAAGCCCTGCTGCCAGCAGCCACACCCGCGGTGGGCAGGGCCGGTCCTCCCGCCAGCCCTCTCTCCTGCTGCGGTCATCCTCAGACACCTTCCCTGTAAGAGTCCCCGGCAAAGGCATCAGCTACGGTCTGTCCCCTCAGCCGCCATCTCCCTGAGAGTGCCATATAGGGTGGTCAGCAGCAGATCCCTCGGAGGCGTGGGGTAAGAGCACCATGGATTCCCTGCTGCCTCCATCTCAGCCACTCCCAAGCCCCAACGTCCCCATCTGGGTAACTCAGGCCACATCTCCAGCTCCTACGTTCAATCTGAGGCCTGTTCCAAGTGGTAGAGATTACATGCAGGCATGGAGTACTGGGGATGGGGTCTCTTCTGGAGCTCGGGGCCCTTTTCCGAGACCACAGTTGGCCACTCAGGACTGTTGCCTTCTTCAAGGCCAGCAGCGGTGGACACCTCTCCAGGACCAGCCCAGCGGTTTCACCTGACTGGGTCAGGTCCACCCAGGATAATCTGCCATGACTGCAGCCGGCAAGTTGGATGTACAGACACAGTCAATGACACATGTGTGCAATTTAAGGCACTAAGTGTGTGCGAATTTGTGACACAGCAAAGGAAGCTGTGTCACCCACCTATGTCCATCCATCTGCTCATTCCACGTGTTATCCCACCCTCCTTTCCCCAGGGGTCAGTCACAGCACTGGGCACTGCACAGGCGACAGTCAGGGCAAGGGTATCAATTGCTCTACTCAACTGCCAGGGCCCCATCCCTCACGCCTGGCCCTGGGCACCAGGCTGTAACTATGGCAGGTGCTTAGCAGGAAAAGAACGAACAGAGTCAGAGGATGGCAGTGGGACGGAAGAGTCACAGCAGTGCAGGGCCCCTCCTCGTTGCCCTCCAAGTGCTCTGCACCAGGAGCAGGCAGGGCCAGGGCTGCGGGAGGGGAGACTGGGGCTCCCAAGTGCAGCCGTGTCCAAGGGGCTGGCATCATGGACCAGAGCCTGCACATCTAGGGCCCTCCCTGCCGCAGGCAGCAGCACCCGCTCCTGGGAGCTCAGCACTTAGACGTGGCATCTGAGGGCAGGGGCAGGGCCAGCTGGGTCTCAGCAGGATTTCAAGGACTCGGTCAGGGACAGAGCGGGGAAGCAGCAGCCCCTCGCCCTCAGCTCACGGCATCCAGACGTCATCCACACACTCCCGGTGGCCATGGCACCCATCGTCTGTGGGCCTGAGCCCGAGACTGAAGCCAGACCCTCGGCAGGCCAGGCAGGGGTGGCAGGGGCTGTGGCCTGCAGCCCAAGCTGAGGTTCATCCTTTGGAAAGGTCTTTCTCCTGCCGTGGAGCCCCCTGCCCTTCCCTGGGGCCTGAGGCCCACTTCCTTCCTGCACATCCGGAGCCCCAGGGAGCTGGGCCATGATCTCAGCACGCTGCATCTGCCACATCCCAGGCAAGTCTAAGGAAAACAGCCCAGGCCGAGCAGGCAGCCAGGCTCTAGCCAGCTGCAGCAGAGCCTCGATGGCTCCCCAAGAAGCTGGGCTGTGCGAATAGATAAAGGCATAGTCACCAGCAGGCCCAGAAACCAGAATGCACTGAAACTGACTAACAGCCTCGGGGCCAGAAGGGTGAGGAGACGGACTCTCCCTGCAGCCTCCAGACAGAGTGCAGCCCTGAGGTGCTTGATTTTGCCTCAGTGAGACCCGTTTCTGACTTCTGACCCCCAGAACTAAGGCAATTGTGTTGTTTTGAGCCATGAAGTTGCAGTAACTTGCTACAGCAGCCACAGGAAACTCACACACCACTGTCCACTAGCAGGAGCCAAGCAGAGTCAGCACCCAGGTGTGGAGATGGGGAAGTTGCTGTGTGTCCCCCACAGGGAGCCTGAACAAAGCCAGGCTCAGACGGTGCACAGAGGGTGACTCAGGGCTGGTGTGGGACCTGGGGGAGAGAAGACTGTCCACAGCGAGGTGGGGGGGTGGAGTTACAGACCACACTGCGGTGCAGGGGTGGGAGACCTGGCAGCCTCCACTAGAACCGAGGGGCTGAGTCACTGCACAGGTGAAGAGACAAGTCCTACTGCCATGCCAGCTGAGAGGACACAGTTCATGGAAGGAAGGATCTTCCTGACGTTCCTGGCATAACCCGGGTCTAGTCTCAAGGACACATGGACAAACCCAGAGTGAGGAAAACTCACAGAGTGACTGGCCAGGATGCTTCAAAGTGTCAAGCCAAGGAAACATTGAGGAATGTTCCAGAATGTAAGGAGCTCAGGGGACAAGACAAGCAGATGTGGGGCACAGCTCCAGGCGGGATCCTGTCACCATGGCGGGTGCCATGGGCCCAATGGCAGAACTCCAGCGGGGTCTCCAGGTAAGAGGGTAGCGATGTGCCTGCAGAGTCCCTGACTCTGAGGGTGGGCTGTGGCCACGTCGTCTGCAGGAAAGACACCAGGGGTTCAGGGACAGGGCGGATCAGGGGCAAGGTGCTCCCAAATCATCCAGGAGAAAATACAGTTCTCGGGACTGTGCTTGCAACATCGAGGCAAGTTTGGGAATGTTTCAGAAACTTTAAAAGTATAGAAACGGACAAGAAGGGATATTCAAAGAATTTTAAAGTCTGCTAAGGCAGTGAGCATAGCCCCCGCCTGTCAGAACTGCGGACAGCGACTTTCAGGCAGGCTCAGCCTCCCTGCTGAGCTGGGGGTCTTTCACCCCCTCTCCCAAGCCCATTCCTTTTCATCAGACAGGATCAGTCCTCCAGGAGAGGACAGGCCTGGAGTCGGTATTTCAGGGTAAGGAGAAAGAACCGCACTCAGGAAATTAATTATTAGCCTTGGGTATGTTTATAAAAATGCTAAATTTAGAGTTGACAGCAGGTTTGGGACAGGCCTGGAGTCGGTATTTCAGGGTAAGGAGAAAGAACCGCACTCAGGAAATTAATTACTAGCCTTGGGTATGTTTATAAAAATGCTAAATTTAGAGTTGACAGCAGGTTTACAGTGTCTGAAAATGAAACTCTTCTGGAAATATCTCTCCCAAATAACCGTTTGCCACAGCTTCTTCCAGCTGAGGTGGAACCAGCGGGCACAGATCAATACTTAGAATAAAAACGGCAGCTGCCGGGGCTGCTGACTGCAGCGGAGGCCCCTACGTGTCCGCTGGATGCTGCCCCCCACGCCCCATTCCACATTGTGTTCCCGTGAGAG
>NW_007736794.1:50578-54328 GCF_000696425.1 Galeopterus variegatus
TCTAGAAGTCAGCGTGTTTCTGATTTCAGCTCACTTGAAGTGCACAGACGGTCAACAGCGGGCATGTGCTCAGCCCGCAGTGGGGGCAAACGGGGTTGGACTCCGCGTGGCCACCCTCGTTCCCTGGGGTCCCGCTCGGCACAGGCAGAGAGCTGGGAATCAGCCCTTGAAGTTCAAGCACCACAGGGTCCCAGAGGGAGACAGCCAGAGGGTCTCAAACTCCTCTGACAGGTGGCAGTGGAAGGTTTGTAACAGAGACGGCAGCAGTGCCACCAAACAAGGTGTCCACTCCACCACAGGGGCATGAGGCACCGAGCCCTGTGCCTCAACCTTAGGTCCCAAGATGGCTGAGTTCAGGAAACACTGAAAACCTCCTCTGTGGCTGCCCCCCAACATCCCCATTGCCCAGCCGTCCAAGAGACATTGGGAAGGCAGCCGTCTACGGAGCACAGCCAGAGGGGAGCCACGTCCACCTGCGTCCCTAAACTGCCACCCAAGTAAACAGCCCAGTGAACCCCACACTGTCGCAGCCTCACCATGCCGGACTTCGATGGGGGTCATCCCTAACTCTGGGACAGGAGCGAGCTGCTTCTCATGGAAGCTTCAGGAAGAAGACAGACGGTGGTCTCCTCTGCCCTGTGACCCGCCCATCCTGTCTGAGCTGGAGGAGGCCGAGGGAGTCCCACTGAGGCCTGGACAATGCAGCCCCTTCCCTGGGCCTTCCGCAAGCTCTTCCCACCATGCACACAGCTGGCAGTGATATCTGCAGTCCGCTCCACAATGACAAAGGTAACGATGACTTTAAAACACATTACCTAAAATTGTCAACCTTCCAGACAGTTGGGAGGAGCTAAACGGTGAACGCAGACTTGTTTTCACGGATCTAAGCAGTTCAGCTGCTGTTGCAAAGGAAGAGAGAAGCACAGCTGCACAGGGGCTCTGGCCAGACCGCCCCCCTCCCCACCACAGGGCTGCTGAGCTCCCCTGGTACCACCCCTCTCAGCTTCCTTGCCCAGAAAAGAGTGTTTTAGTAGGAGAGCAGCTGGCATGAGGTGCTGAGCAGGGAGGACATGGAATGCAAACCATGACTTCTGGAGGGGTCCCTGGCATGGCAAGTGGGTTGTTTTCATGGATGCAAAAGGTCAAAATGCACCTTTCACATGAGCCTGACCCTGGCAGAGCAAGAGCTGAGCCTGACCAGGGGCCGAGGCAGGTGACAAGCTCAGGAGACCGAAGACAGGGCATCAGGGAACCTGGAGGGACCCCCAGGGCCAGGCCTTCAAAGGCTCATTCTGTGATTAATTCACAGACGTCGCCTCAGGGGCTCTTCCTGGAGATGCAGCAGAACGTTCTCAAACTTCTCCAGCTCTGTCCAGATGGAGCCCCAGTCACGAGAATCAGAAACGTTTAAGAACCCGGATGAGCAGGCCTGGGTAAGATCAACCCTTGCCCCCCCTGCTTTCATGGCTTCAAGTGCCCCTGACTTCGCACTAGTGCTAGGGGGCAGGGGTGCAAAGCCAAGAAGCACAGTGAGGGCGCAGGAGGTGGGCGTGGGATGCAGAGGGCCACAGGGGCAGGTCCCATCTTCCCACCCACCCCCACGCCCTCAGTCAGGGGCTCCTAGCCAGCCTCACCTTGCAGAGGTTCTGTCC
This sequence comes from Galeopterus variegatus, assembly GCF_000696425.1. Lineage (NCBI taxonomy): Eukaryota > Metazoa > Chordata > Mammalia > Dermoptera > Cynocephalidae > Galeopterus > Galeopterus variegatus. The sequence continues at coordinate 52,231 of NW_007736794.1, forward strand.
CTCCCCTCTGCCACGATTCTCCCAGTAGCCCCTTTTCTAGGCATGGACCAGACCATTTACAAAATGTGAATAAAACAGAATGTGCCAGCTCCTCTCACAAATCGAAGGGTTTTACATAGCTGGAGAGGGCAGGATCGGGCAGTGTGGGCACAGCCGGCCAGGCCAGCAGGTGAGAGCGAGGGACCCAGGACCTACCCGGCCCTCCCCAGAGGCCTTAGCCTCCATGTCATGGAGCTCAATGAAGGCAGTGCTGTGGTCAGGGACCATCTCCAATGCAGGTGACACTCTGACCATGCACTTGCTCCTGATGGGACAGTCCCCTCCTCAAACACCCTGGCCCTGGAGCTGCCATAACAAAGGACCACAGACCTGACAGCTTAAACACAGGCTCATTTCCCCATAGCTCTGGAGACCAGAAGTCTGAAATCAAGGCGTCTGCAGGGTCGGCTGCTTCTGGGGGNAAGGTCTACTCAATAAGTAATAATGTTTTTCCCAATGAAAAATGGGAAAATGAAATAGATTCGCAACAAAGTAGAAAGGAAATACAAAGGGCTGTGAAGTATAGAAAGACGCTGAGCCTAATTTACAACTGAAGAACCGCGAATAGAAATATGCACTTATTTAATCTATGTTAATGGCTAAGGAAAAAAATTTCATGGACAGATTCTCATTTTAAAAGACGCATTACCTCAGGAACACTTGCAAACCAGGGGAGGGACATCCACTTCCTGCTGAACTGTCCCAGCCCGGGGATGCCTGGGTACTAGTTCACGGGTGACAGCTTTTCCTTCCATCTCTGCAAGAGCAATGTTGGGGCTAATTGTGTAGGTCAACCTGGCAGGTCCACAGTGCCCAGATGTTGGGTCAAATACTATTCTGAATGCTTCTGGGAGGGTGTTTTTTGGATGGGACTGACGTTTAAATAGGGGGGACTCTGCATAAAGCAGATGGCCCTCTATGGTGTGGGTGGACCTCATCTAATCGGTTGAAGGCCTTGAGAGAACAAAGACAGAGCAAGGCAGGTTCTGCTGCAGAGGCCTGGGGGCCCCAGCCTGCCACTGCCCTGCAGACTTTGGACTCGCCAAGCCTCCACAATCATGTAGGGAAATTTCTTAAAATATATAAATATAGATGATTGGATGGATCTATCCATCATCNGGGGGCTCTGGGGACAGTGGCTCCTTGCCCCCTCCTGTTCTGGTCCAACTGACAGTCCCTGATCCTTGGCTCGTAGATGCTTCCTCCGACCTGTGCCTCTGTTTTCACGTGGCCTCCTCCTCTGCGTCTCATAAGCACATTCATCATTGATTCAGGACTCGCCCTAATCCAGGATGACCTCATCTCGAGATCCTTAACTCAATTACATCTGCAAAGCCCCCTTTTCCAATTAAGGTCCCATTCACAGGTTCTGTGTATCGATCCCGTTCCCCTGCAGGAGAGGATGGAAGACCTCCCGCTGGCTGCTGAAGGCTCTGGGAAAGGGATTTTCCCTAGTAAAGTGTCATCAAAAAAGAGGCCTGCTACCTTCCTGCCTGAGTATGCCCCGCAGGACAATGCCTGGGGACACGGTCACCATTTAACAATGCACCAGGGGCAGGAACAGTGGCAGCAGGGTGAGGTCACGCAGGAGGGGAAAAGTCCGGCCCTGAAGGCATCACTGAGCCCTGACCAGCACCAGGACCACCCACCTCCCGGAATCCTCCACAAAGACGATAAATGCCTCATGCACAAGCCACCAAGAGTCAGCGCCACCAGCTGAAAGCATGAGCTATTTTTCTGCAACTTTCCACTTTTTCTTCAGTTTACATCTTACTTTGGGGGGGGATGAAAATAATTTTAGAATATCAATTTTTAAGGTCTACTCAATAAGTAATAATGTTTTTCCCAATGAAAAATGGGAAAATGAAATAGATTAGCAACAAAGTAGAAAGGAAATACAAAGGGCTGTGAAGTATAGAAAGACGCTGAGCCTAATTTACAACTGAAGAACTGCGAATAGAAATATGCACTTATTTAATCTATGTTAATGGCTAAGGAAAAAAAATTTCATGGACAGATTCTCATTTTAAAAGACGCATTACCTCAGGAACACTTGCAA
>NW_007736794.1:55413-60412 GCF_000696425.1 Galeopterus variegatus
CATGTAGGGAAATTTCTTAAAATATATAAATATAGATGATTGGATGGATCTATCCATCATCCGTCTATCTATAATCTATCATCTATCTATAACTATCTATCACAAGCAGGGAGATTTTGCAGGCCCCGAGCCACAGGTGCATGCTCCTGACCATCTCCTATTCCAGCCACAGACCTGGCTGGCGGTGCTGCCTGGAGGTGTGCTGGTCATGTGACCCATGGCATGTGCACAGACGTGTGGGGTGGGCTCCCGGGGAAGCATGAAGAGGGACCCTGGACCACATCCACGGAGGCAGCCGCTGGCAGACCCAGCCCAGCGTGTTCACAGAGAGCAACGTTTTCCCAGTGACCAGCACCCGGGCCCTTCATTCAGGTCCAGTGGCACATGCTCCTGAATTCTTAAGCAGCCGGGGGCTCCAGGACTGCTCAGATTGCCTGAGTAGGAGTCAATTACATGTGGTTAAAATAGCGTTTCTTCCAGAAAGCCAAGCCCCTTCCATACGTGAAGCAGAGCCCAAGTAGTCAGAAGGAATGGGGACATGGGAACTGGACAATGAGAATTTGTCACTGCCAGCCACGGGAGTCCAAGCCTTACACCCACAGGTTCGTGCTGTTTTCAACACCATGACAGGGAGGCATGATCCTCTGTACTGCTCAGAGGGGGAAACTGAGGCAGAGAGAGATGAGCAATTTGCATGAAGTTGGCCTGGAGGGAAGCAGGCTTCAGTGCATGAAGCCACGTGTCACCTGTGAATCCCTGCCAGGCCCCTCCACCCACCCCTTAGCTCCCCTGGCCGCCCCCTCCAGCAGTCCATCCTCCAACTGCAAAAGCCAATGGGCCGCCCCAGCCTAAACCCGGCCACACCTTCCCCACCCTTCACGGAATGTGGATCGTGTGAGGCTCGGGTGACCCCGCAGTGGCCAAAGCCGCCACACCCCCCAGTAGGAGCCTGGTGGGTGGCTGCTGGTGGCATGTTTTGAAAATTTCTTTATCTTCCGAGTTACAATTTTATTTCTATGTGCAGTTTGAGTGCAACATGACGAAGATCCCCCAAGAGGTTAATGAACTGCTGAGGACAATAGTCCGGCAACGAGGACGAGCCTCTCCCCGCCCTGCGCCCCCAACGCCTTTGTTGCAGCGTCTTATCCACAACCCGTATTTATTCTTCCTACCTCACTGTTCGTTAGATACACAGACTTGGTTTGATTGTTTGATTGATGTATTTTTGTCTGTTTGTTTCTGGGACGTTGTTGGTGTTTTATTTATTTATTTGTTTTTGCAATTTTGTTGATATTTATGTTTGTGGGGCACAGTGCGTTGTTTCAACACGTGCACACACCCCACAGTGAACCACGGGGGCACACAGCGTGCTTTCGCGCCCTCCAGTCCAGCCCTTCTCCCACCTGCTCCCCTCCGGCCTCTGGTAACCCCCACTCTGCTCCCCACTTCCGTGGCAGACCGTGCGGGGTCCGTCCTGCTGCGCCTGACTTATTTTGATTTCTCACTGTTTGTTTTTAGTACGTCTCTCGTAAGTTTTTGTGTTATGGTTACCATGAGGCTTACAAAAAGTATGTTTTAGTTACAACAAATTACTTTAGACTAATAACTTAACTTTGATGTACAAGGAAAAAGAAGGAACCAAAGCCAGCTCTACGCTTTGGCGTCATCCCCCCCCCACTTGGTGACACGTTGCTGTTTCAAGTCACATCTTTTAATATTGCCTCTCTCTTATATGCTTGTTGTATGTGTTGGTCTCTTGTCAGGTTTGTCCTCTAGTCTTCACACAAAGGATGCGAGTGGTGTATTCACCACCCTGTGACTCTGGAGGATTCTGAGGTTGTCTGTGAACTTGCTTTACCAATGAGTTATGTTCCTTCAAATGTTTTCTTGCTGCTCCTTGGCGTCGGTGTCTTTCAGAAGAACCCCCTTCAGCATTTCTCGTACAGCAGGTCTAGTGTTGATAAATCCCCTTAGCTTCTGTTTGTCTGGGAAAGACTTTATTTCTCCTTCACATTTGAGGGTTAGTTTTGCTGGGTGCAGAATTCTTGGCTGACAGTCTTTTTCCTTCAGTACCCACAATGTATCATCCCACTTTCCCCTGCCCTGTAGGTTCCTACTGAGAAATCCTCTGAGAGATACACTGGGGCTCCTTTGAATGTTACATGTTTCTTTTCTCTTGCTGCCTTCAGTATCATTTCTTTGTCTTTGGTTTTTGATCGTTTGATTATGATGTGCTTTGAGGTGTTCCTTCTTGGACTGAATTTGACTTCTGAGCTTTCTGCACCTGGATGGCGTCAGCTTTCTCCAAACTTGGAAATTTTCAGCCATTATTTCCTGGAATGTGCTTTCTACGTCTCTTCCTTTCTCTTCCCCTCTGGTGTGCCAATCACGCAGAGGTTATTTTGCGGAGGGAGTCCCATATTTGCTGTATTTCTGTCTCATCCTTTCTTATTCATTTTTCTTTTTGCTCCTCTGATTTGATAATTTCATATGTTCTATCTTCAAGCTCACTGATTCTTTCCTCTGTCTGATTAAGTCTGCTGTTGAGCTTTCAATGAAGTTTTTCAGTTCAGAGAATGTATTCTTTATTTATAGAATTTGTATTTTATTTTCTTAAATTGATTCAACTTGCCAAGTTTCTTGCTCTGCTCCTGGATTGTTTTCCAGATACCATTTCATTTTCTATCTGTATTTTCTTGAGACTCTCTGAACATCTTTAAGAGGGTTATTCTGACTTTTCTTTCCGATATTTCATAAATCTGCTGCTCCTCTGGGTCCATTGCTGGTGTTTGGTTTGTTTCCTTCGTTAGTGTCATATTTCTCTGTTCTTTCTTGATCTTTGTGTCTTTATGTCAATGCCTGGCCATTTGAGGAGACTGCTACCTCTTCCAGGCTTTATAGGCTTTCTTTGGTGGGTTTAGACCTTTACTAGTTAATAGCAGATTTTGTGTCTGGTCTGTGGTTTTGGTTAGTTCCAAAATTGGGAGAACTTCCTATGGGAACCGGCACTTGAGTCCTGTGGTTGAGCTAAAATGCTGCTTTGCTGCTGATCCTCTGGAGAAAGACTTTTGTGCAGTTCACGTTTTAATGGTTATCCTTTTAATCACTTCTGGGTCTTGTGAGGTCAGATACACCTGAGCTGTGTGGCAATTCTGGCCCAGGACTGAATCTTTCCAGCAAACTGTGCCCCCTGCAGTTCTGTCACCCTTACCAGTCTCCACTGAGCGGGCCTGTGGTGATCGGAAGGCAGACCAGCTGCCCCCTCTGCATCCCAGTATTCCCACAGTGGGCCAGCCACCCCCTGCACTCCAAACGCTTCCCGTGGGGTGGGCCTTGCACAGGTCCCCACGATGACTCACCTGCAACTGAGTGGCTCCTATTTTATGTGGGCAGTGGCCCTTCACTCCTATGTGAGTCCATGGAATCCCATCAGTGGTCCTGCTGACCTGGGGCTGGTGCACTCTGAGGCCCTCTCCTCCCTGCAGGCTCCAGGGAGCTTCACACACAGGGCTCAGCTGAGGCCTTTGCAGCAACTGCTCCATGTGCCGTGGCTTCTTCCCACCTCTTGCGGGTACAACGGTGAAGAAACTGGGCTTAAAACTGTCAGAGCCATATTTTTTCCATTAAAATGAACGAAAGCGCTTTTTTCATGTCATGGTCTTTCACTTAGGGGAGGATTTCAAGGGTGGATTGTTGGCAGATATGAGGGCACTGCAAGCTGTTCACAGCCGGTGGAACACATGGTGCTGGTCACCCTGGGGGACAAAGCCTGGCCCACAGGCAGGAGGGGAAGCTCAAGCCCCCTGGGGGCATTGGTCTCAGCAAGGGCTGGGCTCAGGACCCAAAGGGAAGTCAGAGTTGAATGTCCACCTCAGTTTACCCAAGGATTGTATTCCCAGAGCCAGTGCTGGGATGGCATCTCTGGATGGGAACCATGAGTCTGTGTCTGTAGGACTTTGATTCCAAGAGCAGAGGCCAAGGAAATGCCCACAGCCTCCTGGAACTGGCTTCCACCCCTGACTTTTGACCTTAACCTTGACCCTGAGTGTCCAGCAGGTGCATTCAGAGAGTGTCCTCCATAGGCCAGTACTCACTGCCTCCCAGATTCTGTCCATCTGCAGACCCCAGCTCTTCAGGGCACATTCTGACCTCAGAAGCTGAATTCTTGGCAGCCTCCAGCTCTGAGGCCACAGGGTCCCCCAAACCTCCTTGGGGCCATTGGTTCCAGGACCCTCCAGTTTCCATCCCAAGCAGGGTCTCCCACAGCACTGCCTGCAGGCACGAAGACCCTTTGTCAACCACGTGTCTCAGGCTCTGAAGGAGATGAGGGCCCAAGGGAGGCACCACACTGACCACCAGCTCTGTCGTCCCCCAGGCCTCAGCTCCATACACTCAGGTGGACAAGCTCCGGGGCCACAGCCATCGGGGCCCCAAGCTAAACCGAACATGACACTGACACCTGGATGGAGCAGGAGGGGGGAGGACCAAGCGGGGAACACTTCCTAAGGGCACAAGGAGCTGTGTGGGAACTCGAGCAGGTGCACAGCAGGAAAGCTGCGTTCAGCAACAGCAGCGTGTTTGGGTGTCCCAGGCTGTTCCCACCCTCTGCTGGCTCCAGAGCCTCCTGCAGGAAACAGCCAGGTATCAGAGGGGTGTGCCAGGTCCCAGGAATCCAGGACTCATTCAGGGAGCAAAGTGGGCAACATTTGGGCGCTGTAGCCTGCGGGCAACTATCACTCAGGCACTGATAGCACAGCTCTCTCTGGAGGATCCATGGGTATGTGGGGGGGNCCCTACGTGTCCGCTGGATGCTGCCCCCCACGCCCCATTCCACATTGTGTTCCCGTGAGAGGGGAATATTGACCAGCGACAGTCCCTGGGGCCATCTCCACCCTCCTTTTAGGGATGCTGCTAATCATGGGAACTTGAGAGAATACATCTAGAAGTCAGCGTGTTTCTGATTTCAGCTCACTTGAAGTGCACAGACGGTCAACAGCGG
>NW_007736795.1:0-5129 GCF_000696425.1 Galeopterus variegatus
CAGCTCTGTTTACAATAGCCAAGGTATGGAACCAACCTAAATGTTCATCAATGGATGACTGGATAAGGAAAACGTACTATGTATACTCAATGGAATTCTACTCAGCCATAACAGGAAACAAGATTCTGCCATTTGTAGCACCATGGATGAGCTTGGAGAAAGTTATGTTAAGCGAAATAAGCCAGGCAAAGATAAAGAAATACCCCATGTCCTTACTCATAAGTGGGAGCTGAGAAACAAAGAAAGAAAGACCATAATAAAATGTTGAACGTTCAGAAGGAGAGAACAGACTTATAGTTACTGGAGGTGGGAAAGGGGAAGGGGGACAAGGGATAAGGACTAACTGGGTAAGGCGCACAAAAAGTAATTATGATTTGTAAGGATGAACATGTTGATAATATTGACTTGATCATCATGTACTGCACAAAAATACTGATAGTCAACTCTGTACCCTAGAAATACGTGTGTGTGTCTGTGTGTGTGTGTGTGTGTAAAGTTTAAAATGGGCCAGCAAGGCTGCCTTGTAGAGGTTCTAGGGGAGAATGTTTTCTTGCCTATTTCAGGTTTAGAGGCTGCCGGAATTTACTGGTTCATGGCCCTGTGTCACTCTGACCTCTGTTTTCATGTTCATATCTCCTTTTCCGCATTGACCCCCTTTCTTCTCTCTTAGAGGGACCCTAACAATTACATTGGGCCCACTGGTATGATCCAAGATAATCTCCTCATCTCAAGGTCCTTAATTTAATCACATTAGCAGAGTTCTTTTTGCCACACAAAGCAACATAATCACAGATTCCAGGGATTAGGATGTGAACCTCTTTGGGGTCGTTATTCTGTCTGCCATCTGGGGATTAGAACACGGATGTTTTAGGGACGATTGTTCTGTCTATCACATGGGGATTAGGACGTGGACATCACTGGGGACTATTATTCTAGCTGTCATACCCAGCATTCTAAAATATCAGTCAATAAACACTGCCCAGTGAGTCCAATTCAACTGTGTGACTTAAAAATTGCTGAATCTTAACGATTCAATTACAAAACATTTTTGTGGGGAATTCATTCTTTTAATAGTAAGTAAATACTTGGCTTCTATATGTAAGTAATTTAAATTTTGTAGTCATTGACCTCCTTTCTGGTCTAAAAAAACAAAAGTAATGGCTTCCTTTAAGACACTGTTTTATCATAAAATTGATCTTTCTTATGTGAGGTATGCCATAGCAGTCAAACACGTGATTGTCAGTCAGGAAACAAAGATATTTTTCTAAAGCTTAGTTTGGAAACATTATTTCTTTGAATAATTGCCTGAATATCAGCCTCATTCTTGGGTTTGCTTTTGTTTTTGTTTGGTTTGGCTTTCTCTGAGTGGATTTTCCTTGTAAAAGAAAAGCCTTCACCACTTTCCTTCAATAATTGAATTCCAAAAGAAATTAGCTGTAAGTCCTGGTATTGTACAGAAGATGAATCATTTTGGTAAAATAGCGAAATGGTCCCTAGGCTGGGTAGGAGGAACTTAGAGGTTCTTTGTCCAGTTCTGCATTTAACTAGCCATCGTTATTGTTTGGTTGTCTATTTGTAATGTTTATGTTTTATTTAATCATGTATTTTCTGGTTTAAGCCATTGAGGTAAGGAGATGTTTTGAAGGATGCTGAAGGTTTCAAATTTATTGGACCAGATATGGTGCAAGAGTTCTCTGTGACTGCTTTGGGGTTCCTTGATGTGGAATGTATAGTTTGCAGATGGTATGAATAAATAGTTTAATGCTGTGAGCTGCTCTTGGCAATAACAGTGTCATTTTAGGAAACCTGGCTGATTTGTTCTGCCTCAGTGAGGGCTTTGGGGAATCCATTGTGCAATCTTTCTTTTAGGAGCTTTTGTCCAAAGTGTCTTACAGAACTGGCAGAAGGATAGGATTTATTTAATTATTGTGAAATTGGGGAGCAACACAGCATTTTTTCATATAGGAAGGGAAATGCTTCTGAGAAGACAGACTTCAAACCTGCAAAGGTCAGGAAGAAGAGTCCCATTGTGTTTCCACCTTTCTCATGGCCATGTGATTTAGAAATCTTGAATAAATCTCACCCATTTTGGAGCAGCCTTTTCTATTTCTAATTTAGCTGCTTTGAGGGAGGTGATGAATCTGCCCTCAGAAAGATTTGAGATTCATTATAACCAAGGGAATAGTGTTGGAACAAGGTGTTTAAAAAGTAGGTGAAAGATAATACCCAAAGCACACAAACACACACACACAAATACACAGCTGCGTACACAGAGGAATTAGCAAGTAAACATATCACAAAAATGCAGCATCAGAATTGTATCAATTTACATGTGTAACATGAGAGAGGAAGGTGGGTTTATGTGTGTGTCTGTGTTTGTGTCCTGCACACATGTATATGATACAAACACATGAATAAATATATGTTTACATGCATATATTTATGCAATAGCCCTATAATTCTGGAGGAGAAAACTATCTTCTTCTTTTAGAAAAGGCAGATAAAAGCACCAGTTGTTATTGTTATTTTGGGTGATTGTTGCCCATATTTATTTCCTCCATGTGTGTTGACACAGATGAAGGTCTTAGCAGTAGAATCTAGCATGGAAGAACTGAATGGTTACTATTTCTGCTAACATTGATTTTTCTTGTATTTCGATAACTCACATGTTGAGAATATCAGAATGAGAGTGCACCTATAAACAATTTACTTGCCTTCAATAATAGATGTATTGGTGTATTTTTTTTTTTGATGGTTTGAAAGTATGGGTTTAGTATTTTGTCTCTTGAATTGAGAACCACAAATTATGTTTTTAAAAAGTAGTATTTTGCTCAGGGTGGCAATACCACCAAATTCCCCGTGCATTTTGTCTAGAACTGTATGTGTTCAGTAGGATTCTAGTTAATAACTAAAGTTCTTGTCTTCTGGTTTACATACATTTCATAAACAAAAGTGAAATTGATTTGTGTTTTTGCATTGTAGCTAATTATTTTCAAGCACTGAGAACGAGGTTGACATAAAGAAATGATTTTAATGATAAAACGTTTTAATGCAAACTGCTTGGAAAATCATAATACTTTATCAGCGTTGGACATATCATATATTTTTTAGGTGTTCACAGTTACGTGCATACTCCCAAATAATTTAAACATTGCCAGTTGGAATTGATATAGTAGGCCACTAAAGAAAATACTCTTTAAAATGTGTTTATTTCTTTAGAACCTAGCTTACTTTCATCACTTCTCATATAAAACTCTTTTTGGATAAAAGATGACTTTTCAAGAATCCCAAAAGACCTATACTAAGGAAATATATCATTAATGTTATTACATGATTATTTATTGTTACTTTAATGTCTATTAAAATGAATGTCTTCTTACCGAGGCTTTGAAATTCTTTAGCACGAAATGATATTTGTTTTATAATTAGAGAACAAAACACAATGGAATACTATTCAGCCATAAAAAAGAATGAAATCCTGTCACTCGTGACAACACGGGTGGACTTGGAGGTCATCATGTTGAGTGGAGTAAGCGAGGCACAGAAAGACAAATATGGCATGACCTCAGTCAATTGTGGAATCTAAGAAGACGAAAAAAATGTTGATGTTATAGAGATGGTGAGTAGAAGAGTGCTTATCAGAGACTGGGGTGTGTAGGAGGAAACTCAGGGAGAAGCCGGCCAGTGGGTACAAAATTATAGTTAGATAGGAAGAGTGCGTTCTGGTGTTCTATTGCACAGTATGGTGACCATGGTCACAGGTAAGTTTTGTACGTTACACACTAGCTAGAATAGAGGCTTTTGAATGTTGTCACCACAAATAAATGATAAATACATGAGGTGATAGATACATGAACTACCCTGACCCCATAATTATACAATACATACATGTATCAAAACATCAGCCTGTACCATTGCAATGTGTCAATTAAAATAAATAAAGAGAAGAAGACTTTAAGCAAAAGAATATCAAACAGCAAACAGCTCAGCTAACAAAAGCAACTAGCAAGGACAAGCCACATGATTGAAAGATTTACTACCTGTCTGGCATTTTCCAGCATCATGAAGTCTGCTCAAGTTATGGATGAGGAAGTGGACGGGAGAGGGGACACGCTCAGCCCCATCCAGGTAGCAAGGGGTAAGCTGGGAAAGGGGCCCACCACTATCTTCAGTCATTATACTGCCTCTCCTCTGGGTGCTAAAATCCATGCACCGCTTTTACCCAGGCAGAATTCGAAGGGAATGACATTGCAGGGTTTGGTTTTTGGCAAAGAAACCTGGGGCAAGGCAGGGAGAAAACAGACACAGCTCAATTCTCCACTGTGCTTTTTCCCATTCAATAACTCACTCCAAGAACATCAGCCCACGGTCAGTTGCAGAAAGATGTCTCTCGTCCCTCAGGCATAGTTTTTTGATTTCACTTTTGGTTTTTGGCTTCCCTTTCTACAATACAATTTGCGTCTCCCTTTTTTGACACTAAACCCCTGCTTTCACCATTTTCAACGTGCCTAATAATTTGCTTAATACTATCAACCCCAAAAATAAGTTTCCAAATGGGATTCTTGCCCATGCTGGTTTACCCTGTTTTTTTCTAATAATATTATATTCCTTGATAAGTGACCTCTAGATCTATATCATTTGCATATATCTGCCTTATTGCAGAGAAGATTGGTTGATTTTTTGTTTTTGTTTTTTTTTAACATGTTAATGCTGTTTCTAGGTAAGGCAAAAGTTTCCTACAGGATAATATTTCAATGAGTGCTCATTGCTTATATTTTTCTTTTTCCTTTTTCATTATGAAAAAGCCATTGACCGTTTTCTTCCTGAGTTAGCATTTCACATGTATTTCCTGTTATTTCATTGAGATTGATTCCTACGTTTGATTAAAAAGAAAAAACAACTTGCAATAGCCGGTTAAGACAACAATATGCCTGTCATGAAGAAATTTCTTTCACATATATTTCAACTGAGGGTTATATATAAATACAAAATAAAAGTTAGGTCCAGCAGTTCTATCATGATATATCCTTTATTTGAAGAAATATCGGCACCATAATAGAAAATAATTACTGGATAGTGCGCCGCTTGGAAAGCGCGGCAGCGCTCCCGCCCGAGGGTTCGGATCCCAC
>NW_007736795.1:5812-11893 GCF_000696425.1 Galeopterus variegatus
CTTGTAAGAACTTCAAAAAAAAAAAAAAGTTGTGGTTGTTATATCTTCCTCTCCCCCCACCCCGTTTTTTGTTGTTGTTGTTGTTTGTTTGTTTGTTTGTTTTTGTGTGTGTGTATGTATGTATGTGAATTGATTCATTCACCTTTAGCTCCCTCCAATAAGTGAAAACATGTGGTATTTCTTTTTCACTGCCTGACTCGTTTCACTTAATATTATTCTTTCAAAGTCCATCCATGTTGTTGAGAGCCCTTTCTTATAAAGTGACTTTAAGATGTGAAGATTCCTCCCTGACAGAAGATGCTTCCTCCTCAGGAATCTGGGCAAGGTTATGAATAGAGAAGGAGAGAATATGTAAATTCCGAGGCTGGATCATAAAAGAGTATGCAACTGTCTTCTAGTTCTTTTGGGTAGTTTGATCTTGGGGTCCATTGATCCTGTGGAAAGGAATCCCAAGCATGTATAAAGAGGAGCCATGTATGGTTCACCTGAGTACCCCAACTGAGCCAGCATCTATCACTGTACATATATGCATGGGCCTCTCAGTTGATTCATTCCAGCCCACAAAACAACCCCCAGCCTTTGAAAATTCCAAACATCATAACAAAGACAGCCACACCCAATGAATCCTTTTAGAATTCCTGAAGCACAGAAAAGTTAGCAGAGTAAAATGACTGCAGTATTACAAGACTAAATTAGGGGCGATTTGCTGCACAGAAATAAAACAGAAACACACACACATGCAAAAAGTACACAGACAAACACAACTTTTCAGTGAAAACTAAGATTAAGATACCAAATATATTAGCAATTATTTGCAAGACTATTTACTTTAGTAGTATGTTACTAAAAAAATAATGCTTTTTTTCTTTCTTGAAATATGCATTTTATGTATCTGCTTGTGAATACATAGTCCTAGATAGCATTTATATTTATGGTATAAAACAGGAAAATGCAGTGTTTCAAAGGTAGTAGAAGATATATATGTATATATATAAATGGTTTCAATTTATGTCATTCAAGTTGTGTAGTTGATAAGTAAAATGGCATTTCTCACAGTTTTAGAGCGTTTCCTGGTGTGACATGATTATACAAAGTATAATGCTGTGCAACCTCCTTTGTTATAAGTTTACATCTTCACAAATGATATATTCTTGCAAGGAACTTTTCAAGCGTAAAAGACATTCTTTACTGACAACTATGAGGGAAATTAAATTTAAAAGTAGGTATTATCTATCTTGTGTCAGCATTCGACAAAGCGAAATGAGATTTTTTAGTGCCTTGTTCTAACATTTTTACAAAACTTTACTGTTTCTTGTGCAAATCAACATCCAATTAGAAAGTAAAAGTAAACATGTATCATTGTCAAATTACATTTTGACTCAATCATCCAATGTTTTAAAAGGAAACACTAAATTAAGGTGGGAAAGTAGTTTGTTGGTCTTAACATAAACCATCATAACAAAGCAAAACAAGTCTGATTCCCTCTAATAAGGAAAACCTGAATGATCGATAAATACATGCAGTTAAATTCCAGTCCACTAGTAATCAACATCATGAATAATCAAAACAGAGAAATGGAACTTCACAGCCATTAGCTTTGCAAAAATCAAAGTGTGTGCTGTATCCACCGCTGCATATCAAAAGGGAATTTGTATATAATTCTAGAGAAACAATTTGGCATTGTCTAATGAAATGAAAAACCTCCACTTTCATGTGACATTCAGCATTAGCTTTGAGCAATAGCTTTGAGTGATAAAGCAGATGTTTAATTGCTGGGGTTTGTCGGACAGATGGGCTGGGTTTGACTTCTGCTTTTCTTCTTAGCTGTGTGATTTGAGCAATTTGATCATAATGCCTTAGATTCTAATTTTATAAATGGGGGGGGAGAAATGCTTATAAATATACACAATGAAGTTTGTTCTTTGCCATATTCTTTATAAAAGAGGAAAATTGGAAATGGCTTAAATCACCTAAAAGGAGAGTAAATAAGTAACTTCTAGGATATGCATACAAGGTATACTCTACTACAGTTTAAGCAATTGGTGAGATCTATGGATAACAAAAAGGACGGTGAAATAATTTTCAAAAAGATGCACATGATAACATACTTCTAATGTAAATTTTAAAAATATTCCCTAACTATTGTTTAATGACACATATGAGGGGTCTTCCAAAAGTTCATGGAAAGATTCTCGCATTATCTTTTAAGTCGATTTTTCCACTTTTAAAGTAACCTTGTATATATTAGGGGGACAATATAAAAATGTAGATTGGAAAACACCATGGGAATATTATGTAGTAACAGATCAGCACCACCTCTGTAGAGGGAGGGATGTAAATGTTTATCAAACTTTAATCTTATCAATAATCACTTCATTTAATGAAAATAAAAGCAAATTAGATTTTTAAAAAAATCAGAGGGCAGTTATATGGAGTTTCTTTTCTTTTTTAAATATGTGTTTTGTGTATATATTTTATTTATATATACATATGCATACATATATATGTATATATAAATAAAATATATACACTATATATATATATATACAGTTATATATGTATATATAACTGTAACGGTGTACATTTTTGAAACATTTTTCAAGTAAAACACATCAAACACCCTATATTTAAACTTTATCCTGTCCTCTTTGGCTTCTGTGACACTTGATTGCAAAGTGAAACATGTTCACCTACGTTGAATAAACACTATGAGAAAGAGAGTCCTTGGGGACAAATGCCCAGGTTGTGTATCCACTCATGATATGCAAATAGTCTGTTGCATCTCCTTACTAGACCTCAGATCTACTAAATGTGTCTGTGTAACTGGGGGCTTTAAATTGCCGAAATGAAACTGCCTGGACGGTGATATTGTAAACACTCAGTCAGAACGCTCTGCCTGTTTTTTGTAATTGTGAAACCAAATTAAGGTTTTATGGCCATAAATGTTGAAACATAAAAATGAAATGCAAATACCTAAAGAGGGGCCGGCCCGGTGGTGCACTGCTACAGTGCGCCGCTTGGGAAGCGTGGTGGCGCACCCGCCGAGGGTTCGAATCCCACATACAGACCGGTTCCCGCTCACTGGCTGAGCGAGGTGTGGGAGCAACACCGAGGGTTGTGATCCCGTTGCCGGTCCCGGTCCGGTGCGGGCGCGACACTGAGGGTTGCGATCCGTTGCCGGACACGAAAAAAGACAAAAAAGGAAAAAAAAAAAACAAATACCTAAAGATAATTATGATTGCACCACAATTAATTTCACTAAATGAAATTAGGTATATATATATACATATATATATATGAAGATATAATTTAATTACGGACGTGTATGT
This sequence comes from Galeopterus variegatus, assembly GCF_000696425.1. Taxonomy (NCBI): domain Eukaryota; kingdom Metazoa; phylum Chordata; class Mammalia; order Dermoptera; family Cynocephalidae; genus Galeopterus; species Galeopterus variegatus. Next base: position 9,142 of record NW_007736795.1, read on the forward strand.
AAGTTTGTGTGTATGTATGCATATATGTTAAATTTACATAAACATGCATATATAATGTATTATATACATTTTAACACAGTTTTACATATAAATTGTATACATACAAATTCATATAAAATAAATATAAATTAAATGTGTATAATACATATTATGTATTATATATAGTTATGTATTATATAGTATATATTGTATATTATATTTATAAAAAATAAATATATGTATTTATAATAAATTTATATATAATGTAATATATTAAAAATAGCATATTGCATGTATTATATTTATATACAAATAAATACAAACGTGCATATATTATAAATTAAATGTGTATATAATAGGGCCGGCCCAGTGGCGCACTGCTACAGTGCGCTGCTTGAGAGCGCGGTGGCGCTCCTGCCGAGGGTTCGGATCTCACATACAGACCGGTTCCCGCTCACTGGCTGAGCGAGGGGCGGGCGCAGCACCGAGGGTTGCGATCCCGTTGCCAGTCCCGGTCCGGTACGGGTGTGACACTGAGGGTTGCGGTCCGTTGCCGGACACGAAAAAAGACAAAAAAAAGGAAAAAAAAAAAAAGTGTATATAATAGATATATATTGTGTATATTATACACATATATTATAATGTGTATGTAATGTGTATATTTTAATGTGTATATAATATATATTATATATAACGTACATTATATTTAACACATATAATATGATAATTTCATTAAATTCAATTAGGTACATATATAAAGCTGTAATTTAAATATAAATATGTATATTAATTTTCATACATAAGCATTATATGTAATGTATATTAATTTATATTAAAGTTAATATATATATCCATACATGTGTATATCAATTTAACCTATATATGAATATATGTGCATGTGTATGTTTTTACATTTTAAATTTATATTTTAAAATTGCAAAAGTCCATGATATTAGAAGTACTGATTTTCATATATATTTCTATTTATTGACTTTATTAACATTATAGTTTCTTTGAACTGATAAAAATTATGACTGAAAGTTCAAAAAATTGTATGGTATCATGGACAGCCTTATCTACTGTAGAGCTCGGGCTAGGGTCTGGAGCTTGCAGACCCCTCGAGCCCATTCACAAAACCCTTCCCATGCAGGCCTATGATCTAGGTAACCAGCAAAAAGTTCCTTGGAGCCTTGGTTGAAGGAGGAATAGTCTTTATTCAGCACACACACATCTAAGAGCTAGGCAGTCCAAAGAGAAACTCAAAAACTCAACTGCTATTGGCAAAGTCCAAAGAAAAACTGAAACTGAGCAGCTGCCAGCAGAATAAACATGCTCTATTGTTAGATGCAAGCTCTCTGCCACCAGCCTGCTTCACAAACTGCAGAACACACAAAAGCAATTAACTAGAAAGATACATGGGTGCACATGCACACTAACTCCACCCACACACAACTTGTTTATGAGAAATGTGGAGTGAGCCTAACTAAATTATTTTATTTTCCCCACAATTCACCCCTTCAGGGTCCCTTGTCGTACTATCTACATGTTAAAAATCTTCCACAATGTTTCTTTAGTGAGGATAAATGACCCTTTTATTTATACAACCTATTGTCTGTTCGATATGGCTTAAGGCTTGTCCTGTAGTTCTGTCCTTTAGTCACAAATGTCTGGTTAGTAGTCATCACTGGTGTGATTTTCCGTGGGAATCTTGTAGTCATACTGATGTGACGTTCAGTGCATATTCAGTAGATGATCACGCCAATCAATGTATGTATGTACCCAGTCAACTCTGGTGCAGTGCCGCAGCCAGAACGCTTTGCGCGAAAAGACAGAAGGGTTATTGGTACCAACAGGGGAAGTTCTCACCCCTCTGGTAAGATATATGCCAGTTTGCCATCCTGAGAAAGGATGGTTGCATAAATAGGTATCTTACCTAGTCTGGGGCCCCACAAGTCCATACAAACAGAACACCAGTAACTCTCTGACTTTGGCAGTGGTCCCACAAGATCCACCTGCCACCCTGTCAGGGGAACTCTCACATGATTTATCTGCCTATCAGGGGCACCCATCTGCTCATCAGGTGCACATCTGCCCACCAGGGCCATTTTTTTTTTCTCGGGTTTATGCGGCACCCGGTGAGCCATTGACCACCCAGTCTTGCAGCCAGCATGCTGCATTCTTCAGTGTGGCCACCCAGCCACATCAGTTGCTGGAGCTCTCTCCAGCCACCTTACCTTAACCAACACATCAGCTTCATCATTGCCAATTCAACAGGTGGCTCCTGGTCCTCGCCTGCCCCTAAAAGATGAGCGCCTTGGCCTGCTCCCTATTTGAAACTGAACAGTTCATCGGCCCCCTCCGGAGCAACCAAAAAGTCCTTTAAATCCACTGAGTGTACCTTGCTATCTGTTTCTGGGTGTTTAGTGAAGAAACACTGTTCAGGGTGCAATTGCTGCCACAAGGCAAACAGAGCTGCATTTGGCTGCTGGTCTATTTTATTTTTATCAACCCCTGCAGCAAGCAAGTCAAGCCACATCTAATGACTAGTCTTGCTTGGTCCCTTTGGGATAAAACCCCGAGTATTTCTTGGGGGGTTGGTCTTAGCCATCTTCTGGACCCCTTTTGCTTGTCTCCTATGCTCCACTTCACCCAGGCTGGCTATCATGGTTGTAACCTCATTGTGGGGAAAAATAGAATAATTTAGTCAGGCTTCCTCAACATTTCTTGTAAACAAGTGTGTGGGTGGAGTTAGTGTGCATGTGTGCTAATTTAG
>NW_007736795.1:11989-14839 GCF_000696425.1 Galeopterus variegatus
CCCTTTTGCTTGTCTCCTATGCTCCACTTCACCCAGGCTGGCTATCATGGTTGTAACCTCATTGTGGGGAAAAATAGAATAATTTAGTCAGGCTTCCTCAACATTTCTTGTAAACAAGTGTGTGGGTGGAGTTAGTGTGCATGTGTGCTAATTTAGTTTTGTAGCTATTGTATGTTTTTCACTTTTGTGAAGCAGCTCTGACATCTAAGCTTCTAAAAATAGAGCATGTTTACTCTGCTGGCAGGTGCTCAGTTTCAGTTTTTCAGTAGACTTTAGAAGTAGCAGTTGATTTTCTGAGTTTCTCCTGTGGACTGCTCAACTCTTAGCATGTGTGTGCTGAATAAAGACTATTCCTCCTTCAACTGAGGCTCCAAGGATCTTTTTGCAAGTTACCCAGCTCATAGACCTGCATGGGAAGGGTTTGTGAATGGGCTCAAGGGGTCTGTGAGCTCCAGACCCAGACCAAGCTCCACGGGTGTCGTTGGCAAGATTATGCCACATGCATGTATAGGACGACCAATGTATGCGGCCAGTATGGCCATCAGTGACCCAAAGAACATTGATGGGGCATTCTACAGCACTATGTCTCTCATGCTGCCTGTAAAATTTTCATCATCTGGGCCACAAGTGTTCACATTAAACGTGGACTGCCGCATCCCCACCTCTCGAATTATTTGAACTAATTCAGCATATGTTTGCTGTTTGCTCACAATCTTGGGCAGTTCTCCAGCATTTGCCTACATGGTTTGGGCAGCTGAACTCACCGGTTCCATCAAGGAGTGATTGTCTGGCCCTTGTGCACACCTATGGCTATACTGCAGCCACTGCCTCAGGGACAGGTGCATGGTGATGGAGCCTAATTTTTCCATCTCCTCACCACAGCACATCACACTATCCACCCCTAGGTCCCATAACCCCCACAGCCAAGCAGCCAGGGGCTCCCCCCGTNGGAGCAACCAAAAAGTCCTTTAAATCCACTGAGTGTACCTTGCTATCTGTTTCTGGGTGTTTAGTGAAGAAACACTGTTCAGGGTGCAATTGCTGCCACAAGGCAAACAGAGCTGCATTTGGCTGCTGGTCTATTTTATTTTTATCAACCCCTGCAGCAAGCAAGTCAAGCCACATCTAATGACTAGTCTTGCTTGGTCCCTTTGGGATAAAACCCCGAGTATTTCTTGGGGGGTTGGTCTTAGCCATCTTCTGGACCCCTTTTGCTTGTCTCCTATGCTCCACTTCACCCAGGCTGGCTATCATGGTTGTAACCTCACTGTGGGGAAAAATAGAATAATTTAGTCAGGCTTCCTCAACATTTCTTGTAAACAAGTGTGTGGGTGGATTTAGTGTGCATGTGTGCTAATTTAGTTTTGTAGCTATTGTGTGTTTTTCACTTTTGTGAAGCAGCTCTGACATCTAAGCTTCTAAAAATAGAGCATGTTTACTCTGCTGGCAGCTGCTCAGTTTCAGTTTTTCAGTGGACTTTAGTAGTAGCAGTTGACTTTCTGAGTTTCTCCTGTGGACTGCTCAACTCTTAGCATGTGCATGCTGAATAAAGACTATTCCTCCTCCAACTGAGGCTCCAAGGATCTTTTTGCAAGTTACCCAGCTCATAGACCTGCATGGGAAGGGTTTGTGAATGGGCTCAAGGGGTCTGTGAGCTCCAGACCCAGACCAAGCTCCACAATTGGTGTCATTGGCAAGATTATGCCACTTGCATGTATAGGACGACCAATGTATGCGGCCAGTATGGCCATCAGTGACTCAAAGGACATTGATGGGGTATTCTGCAGCACTATGTCTCTCAGGCTGCCTGTAAAATTTTCATCATCTGGGCCACGAGTGTTCACATTAAACGTGGACTGCCGCATCCCCACCTCTCGAATTATTTGAACTAACTCAGCATATGTTTGCCGTTTGCTCACAGTCTTGGGCAGTGCTCCAGCATTTGCCCACATGGTTTGGGCAGCTGAACTCACCAGTTCCATTAAGGAGTGATTGTCTGGCCCTTGTGCACACCTGTGGCTATACTGCAGCCACTGCCTCAGGGACAGGTGCATGGTGATGGAGCCTAATTTTTCCGTCTCCTCACCACAGCACAACACACTATCCACCCCTAGGTCCCATAACCCCCACAGCCAAGCAGCCAGGGGCTCCCCCCGTTTCTGCCAAAACTGTCTCCCCAAGTCAACTAATTCACCCTGGGTATATGGGACATAGGTGGTAAACTACATCACCTGTGGATTGCCCACTGTTGTCTACCTGGTCCCATAGGCTGCTTGTGCTTCATTTTCTGGTGGATGACAGGTCATGCCCGGGGATGCACGGTCTCCCCCAACTCACCACTGGGTTCATCATCTCCCCTGGTGTGAGAAGCTGGAGTGGCCAGTCACTGCATGTCATCCTCCAGGACACTCATCCATGCTTCCAACAACTCTGCTTTCTTCTTCAGATCTCGATCAGTTTGCAGCAGAGTGAGCAGAAGCCAGGCTCTGGTCAGCAGAAAAGTGGCCACTGTGCACCACACACTCAAAGCCAGCCACATTTCCTCCCCCTCCCAAGGGATTTTCCATTGTAGTGCCTGGTCTATGCTGCCTTGCAGTGCAGTGAGCAGCAACCAGATCTCGGTCAACAGGAAAGTGGCCACGGGGCACAACATGTTCAAAAGCAGCCACATTTCCTCCTTCTCCAAGGGCTTCTTGGATCCTAAACCTGCTCAGAATCCTGCACTGACTATGCCAATTGTGACATAATTCTGGTGATGATGCCAATTGCAGAGCTTGAGCTAGGGTCTTGAGCTCACAGACCCCTTGAGCCCATTCACAAACCCTTCACACACAGATCTATGAGCTAGGT
>NW_007736795.1:15542-17456 GCF_000696425.1 Galeopterus variegatus
CTGGGTAACTGGCAAAAAGGTCCTTGGAGCCTTGGTTGAAGGAGGAATAGTCTTTATTCAGCACACACACATCTCAAAGCTAGGCAGCACGAAGAGAAACTCAAAAACTCAACTGCTATTGGCAAAGTCCAAAGAAAAACTGAAACTGAGCAGCTACCAGCAGAGTAAACATGCTCTATTGTTAGGCGGGAGCTCTCTGTGCCAGCCTGCTTCACAAACTGCAGAACACAAAAAAGCAATTAACTGGAAAGGTACATGGGTGCACATGCACACTATCTCCACCCACACGCAATTTGTTTACAAGAAATGTGGAGGGAGCCTGACTAAATTATTCTATTTTTGCCACATCTATACACCACACAGTATGTTAAAAGTTGACTTGTGAGCACTTTGGAAATTTCAATGTCTATTTTAAACATTCTAGCAAGTGTTGGAATTTTTGCTCAGCTGGTGGTTTTCCAATTTCTGTAACAGTCCTTCTTTAAGTCACCTTTCCCCATAATCAACTCAGCTTATTTTTCAGTAAGTTGTCCCAACAAGCATCTCTTGGAAAGTCATATGCTGCTTAGAAAAAAATTAAGGGGAAACACCAAACAGCTTAAAGAGAACATTTTGGTTAAACTAGAATCTTCTGGGTACCAGAAACTGTCAAGAAAGAAGCAGGTGGCAGGTACTGACAGAAAAAAATGTTCAGTAGTCCTGTGGGAAATCAGAAAGTAATTGCTTCCTTGAAATCTTAATGGCAAAAACAACAATTGATGTGCTCATATGGTTAGATTTTTCCATACTCGTATATTTTACTCTTGACAGTAGCAAGAGCAAAACTGCCCACTTGGCATAAAGATTGATTATCCTAGATCCTGCTCTCTGCATCAAAGATTTCTGCAGCACTGCCATATTTCTATCAAACCAATGTGCGAAAAGTAGGAAAGGGCCAGATTCTGCAGTTGGAAGGCATGAAATATTCATACCCATGGCAATAGCTATGCGTGGCTTTCTCCAACCTCTTTGAAGGAAAACAATTCTCAGGCAGTGTAGCTCACAGCTAATACCGATGGAGTGTTGGGGTTTTTCCCCTGCCTTGCCTGATTAGCAGCACAAAGAAAGATTAAGTAATGGATATTGGAGCTATCTGAGCCAATCTTTCCATCCATCACTCCAAAACACTGAAAATATTGGCATAACATTATATCTGCAATTGCCAAGCATCATATGAATGTTTAGTAAGCATGCAAGTTTAAGAAATGTTTTAAAACACATTACAAAGTTTTAGGAGTTTCTTCTCATGTTGTTTGAATGGATAAGCACTCAGAGTAGACTCTACCTTAGCACATTCATGGACTAAGTATGGTCCATGAGCCAAATATGGCCCACCTCCTGCTTTTGTAAATAAAGTTTTATTGGTGCACAGTCATGCTCATTCAGTTAACTTATTGCAACTAATTCCACATAACTCACAAAGCTGAAAATATTTACTATTTCACCCTTTCAGGAAAAGTTGGCTGATACTCATGGTACTGTTCACAGTACAAAATTATACCTTTCCCCCACACTCTTTCTTCGAATGTCCCTTTTTTAACCTGCCATGTTTCTTAAATGTTCTATTTAATGTCATTCTATGTAAGACAAAAATAAAATATTCAGTCATTGGTATGGTTTTTACTTTTTATTCAGTCATTGGTATGGTTTTTACTTTTTTTTCATATTGTGTGATGCCAGTTTTGAATTCCAGTACCTGAGCTTTTATCTTGTATACAGAGTCACTGAAATGACACAACCTGTATTTTGTAGCACATGCATAAATACAGAGTTTCATTCATACTAGAAGAGGGGAAAGGCTGAGCAGAAATAACTCAGCTGGGCCGATTTCATTCTTGATACACACGTCTACTGACACCCTGTGCCTTCAGCTTA
>NW_007736795.1:18380-21035 GCF_000696425.1 Galeopterus variegatus
GGTCCCGGTCCAGTACGGGCGTGACACTGAGGGTTGCGATCCGTTGCCGGTCACGAAAAAAGACAAAAAGGAAAAAAAAAAAGAAATAACTCAGCTGATTTTATTTCATTCTTGATACACACGTCTACTGACACCCTGTGCCTTCAGCTTACTGATTAGTGCAGACTGTGTGAAATGAAAAGGATCTATAGGTTAACTTGTCTTTCCCTTTATTTCTTTGGCATCATTTTTAGCATAAGTTCTTGCCTAACACAGTAAAAAGAATAGAAAATAGGATAGAGTACTTTGGTTGTTGCTGTTTTTTGTTTCTTTTTCGAATGTCATTGTCTGCTTTCAAAATTTGAAGCAAGTTCTCACTCAAAAACAAAGTGTGGCCCCTCTCCATTTCTTTTTCCAAGCAATAATTTTCTTCTACATCAGAGGAAAACACAATCCTGAATTTAGTGCTAAGTTTTCTAGTATTCTATTATGAGTAAGTATATCACTAAGTTTTGCTTGATTTTGAACATTATTTGAGAGAATTATCCTGTTATATTCCCTTCCTTATATCCTTTCATTAAACCTGATGTTTTCAGAGAGTCACCCAGGTTGATTTATGTACATAGAGTTTATTATTTTTCATTGCTGTGTAGTATTCCTTTGTGTTGATACTACACAGATTGATTGATTATACATTCTACTTTTGAGAAGCATGCGTGTATTCTGGGCTTTTGTTCATTCAAAAGAAGTTGCTAGAAACTTTCCTACCAATGTCTCGTGGTCTGGATGTTCCTGAGGTATCTGTGATATGTGCATTCAAGTAGAATTGTTGGTTTATGGGTCAAGGTTAGTGTAGACATTGTCCAGTCATTCCCAAATGTATTCTGAAAGCATTGTGATAATTTATAATTCAACCAGAAGTCAGTGGGGGTTCACATTGATCCACAAATTCAAAATCTATCAGAGCTTTTCAAGTTTATTATTTTGGACAACTTTATGATAAGAAATGATGCCTCATTGTTAATAACATTTATTGTTAATAAAATTTATATTAATGAGATCTAGATTACTTTTCTCCAAAACACCTGTTCATTTTTTTAAAAATTTTTATATTTCAGTGTGTGTATGTGTTTGTGTGTATGTTATTGATATGCTCACTTTTTAAATGTATTACCAACCCATTCTCCAAATTGAATGCTTCATTTTTCATTCTCTTTATTTTAACCTTAGAGGGATAGAATTTTTAATATAGTTGAATTAATCGATGATTTTTAAAAAATTTTTGGTTTTAGTTTTTGGTGTATTTCATCATCCAACATTATAAAGATATTTTCAAATACTGTCTTCTAAAAGTTTTAACATTTTGATATTTGGCTTTAAGGTCTTGGCAAACCTGTAATTATTTTTAATTAAATCATTTTTTTCATAAATTCACCATTTGCACAAGCATGTTTTACTAAAAGGTTTACCTTTCTTTGCCCATTCATAAATTATGTTTTCATGTATCTGTTTTGATTCACTCTTTGTTTTCAAAGAGCTATTTACCTATACTTGGGCCAACATTATGCTCTTTTAACTAAGAGAGATTTAGAAATAAGGCATGAAATCTCAAAGAACATATCTTCCACCTTCAGTTTTTCCTTAAAGGGCTTCTCGGTTTGTATCAGGTCATTGTTTTTCTACATAAACTTTAGAATTAGCTTATCAATTTCCACAAAACATCCTTTTGGCATTTCTTATTTGAACTTGATTGAATCGAAGGTTAATTAGGAGAGAATTAACTTCTTCATTTATTGAGTTTTATACATATTCTGCCAAGTAAATTGCTTTTCGTTTTGCTGTCATTATAAATTATATGCTAATCCACATTTCCTAAATGATTATTACTGNGGAACCGCAACCCTCGGCGCCGCTCCCGCGCCTCGCTCAGCCAGTGAGCAGGAACCGGTCCATATGTGGGATCCAGTGCGCCACCGGGCCAGCCCACCAAATGTATTCTGAAAGCATTGTGATAATTTATAATTCAACCAGAAGTCAGTGGGGGTTCACATTGATCCACAAATTCAAAATCTATCAGAGCTTTTCAAGTTTATTATTTTGGACAACTTTATGGATAAGAAATGATGCCTCATTGTTAATAACATTTATTGTTAATAAAATTTATATTAATGAGATCTAGATTACTTTTCTCCAAAATACCTGTTCATTTTTTTAATTTTTATATTTCAGTGTGTGTATGTGTTTGTATGTATGTTATTGATATGCTCACTTTTTAAATGTATTACAAACCCATTCTCCAAATTGAATGCTTCATTTTTCATTCTCTTTATTTTAACCTTAGAGGGATAGAATTTTTAATATAGTTGAATTAATCGATGATTTTTTAAAAATTTTTGGTTTTAGTTTTTGGTGTATTTCATCATCCAACATTATAAAGATATTTTCAAATACTGTCTTCTAAAAGTTTTAGCATTTTGATATTTGGCTTTAAGGTCTTGGCAAACCTGTAATTATTTTTAATTAAATCATTTTTTTTCATAAGTTCACCATTTGCACAAGCATATTTTACTAAAAGGTTTAACTTTCTTTGCCCATTCATAAATTATGTTTTCATTTATCTGTTTTGATTCACTCTTTGTTTTCAAAGAGCTATTTACCTATACTTGGGCCAACATT
>NW_007736795.1:21593-23079 GCF_000696425.1 Galeopterus variegatus
TCCATTGGAAAACTTTTTTGAATTCCAGTTTTGTGGGAGTTCTGCATATGAAAGTTTGTAGAATTCTATTGATTTTTGCAGGCTATTGATAAGAGCATCTATGGAGATGATTGTTTATATATTTAATGGATGTAAATTATGTTTAAAAAATATTGCAGCACTGAGGGGAATATTGTACATTCCTGAAGTAAGCTCCAATTGATCATGGTGCATATTGTATTTTATGCAATTTTTAATGCACTTGTGGGTGTGGGTGTGTAATTTCACATCTACGCTGATAAGTGAGACTGCCTTGGAATAAACTATCGGGCTGCTCTCTTTCTGAGTGATTTTAAATTTGACAAGTTCAAGCATCTCAACCAAGCACTGGAAATTCTCACAACACACTCATCCAAATTTGGACCAAAGTTAAATATAATTGTTATCCTAAGAATAAATCATTTCTAAGGTTTCACCTTACCTTAAGTTCTCTGATTCATTTTCAATCAAAATGAATGCACAATTATTGATTATATCATTACTGAATTCAAATGTGTGCATTTTGCAAAAATAAATTTTAGGCAACATTGAACAGTGCAATGACTTCAATCATACTTCAAAGAATTTTTTATAATACTTGCTTAGAGACATATTCCTAGGTAGGCTGTGATCAATATTCTGCTAAACTTCACTCATAATATTTTCTTTTTCTTTCTTTTTTTTTTTTTTTTGTCTTTTTCCGTGTCCGGCAATGGATCGCAACCCTNTATCTGTTTTGATTCACTCTTTGTTTTCAAAGAGCTATTTACCTATACTTGGGCCAACATTATGCTCTTTTAACTAAGAGAGATTTAGAAATAAGGCATGAAATCTCAAAGAACATATCTTCCACCTTCAGTTTTTCCTTAAAGGGCTTCTCGGTTTGTATCAGGTCATTGTTTTTCTACATAAACTTTAGAATTAGCTTATCAATTTCCACAAAACATCCTTTTGGCATTTCTTATTTGAACTTGATTGAATCGAAGGTTAATTAGGAGAGAATTAACTTCTTCATTTATTGAGTTTTATACATATTCTGCCAAGTAAATTGCTTTTCGTTTTGCTGTCATTATAAATTATATGCTAATCCACATTTCCTAAATGATTATTACTGTTGGCAGGAACGGAAATTGACTTTTATAAGCTGATATTGTATCCAACAACACTCTTAAATATTCATATTGATTTGACCAAATAGCCGTACACTCCTGTGGATTTTCTCTGTGTATTACTATGTCATTGGTATATAAAGAAAAGTTTCCACCTTTCCAGTTCATAGAACTATTATATCTTTCTTTTGTAGCCAGCACAATACAGAATAGAGGCTGTGACAAAAGGCATCTGTGGGGTTTTCTGATCTTAAATATCATACAAACATTATTTGCTGTGGGTTTTCTTAATGTTTTTTCCATTGGAAAACTTTTTTGAATTCCAGTTTTGTGGGAGTTCTGCATATGAAAGTTTGTAG
>NW_007736795.1:24550-32135 GCF_000696425.1 Galeopterus variegatus
GGCGCACTATCTCAGTGCACCACCAGGCCGGCCCACTCATAATATTTTCTATGTAAAAAGTTATGCATTGGTTTGTTTGTTTATAATTACTTCAGTGATCTCTTGAAGAGTTAATATGAGGGTCCTTCCAAAAGTTCATGGAAAACTAGAATCAAAAGGTAAAATAAATCCTTCGATGAGCCTTTGGAAGGACCCTTGAGTGTGCTCTTTTAATTATTATAGAGTCAAGATCTATGTATCTATCTACATATCTATCACCTATCTATCTGTGTATCTGTGTATGTATATAGGCATGCATCTATATATCCATCTTTCTATTTATCTTATATTAATGTGGTTTAATTTTTGGAGGCAAGGGCAGTTTTAGGCACAGCTTCTATAAAATCTTTTAAAACTGAATTGAATAGAAGGCATTTTTTCAGTGTGATTTGATACTGAATTCTGAATCTTTCCAAATGAATGTACCCCACGATTGAAAGTTAATAATTTTGTCCTGAATAGTCAGTACTGAATCTTGTGCATGTCAGCCAGGAGACATAAAAATGTTAATACATTGTTCTGTAGAACAACTTTACATGGAAAGAAAATGGGAATTTACAAGCTCAGGGGAAATATTCTGCTCTTTGAATCTCTCTTACCTTCCTTTTCACAGATATGGCCTATGTGTACAAGCTAAAGATTCTTCATCTAATGTAATCCATGCCATTTCATTAAAAATAAATTTAAAATAAAACAGAGAGAAAGTCATTGTGATTTAGAGAAAACTATATTTAAGAAAAATTTAGCACTAAAGAACAGGATTAACTGAGGAGACATAATTTATCATCCAAGCACAGATGAACGTGACATACTAAAATTAAATGTGTGTGTGTGTATGTGTGTGGAATGAATCAGGAATTTTATACAAAGCTTTTATTTATAGTTATGAGAAGCATGGTACGCATAGATACATATAAACTTTAAGTTTCTGTTTACATATATGTGTAAACAGCTTTTTGCTAATATAATTTGTTGATTTTGGTTCATATTTGTAATCAAAACAGCAATTTGTTTACTTGGGTTAGCTATTTAAATGGTTAAAAATGTGTTCTTGTTTTAGTCTCCCACCAATTTAAATGGTAAAGAGCATAAAAACATGCAAATCTGAAATCTTAGCCTTATTAGATAACTAGCCTAATGGAAACCACGTAATATATGATTCGGTCCTTAATTACAGGTCATGTCTAAGATTTTTAAACTTAGTAAAGGTAAAATCACTGGGTCTCAGGTTCCTCAATCATCACCTAGGTACAATTACAGAACATACAGAGTTGCTTTTACAATTAAAATTTAAAAAATACATAAAGTGTAAGTGTTCTTTGTAAACTAACATGCATTATAATTTTACCTTTGGATATACAGACAGACCCTAAGTTACAATTGCTTGACTTACAAATGTTTTTTTTTTTTTTTAATTTTATGGTGGTGCAAAACCATCACAATTTTGGTGTACTTTAAATTTTTAATTTTGATCTTTTCCCAGGCTAGCGGAATGTGGTACATGAGATATTCAATACTTGAAGAAATCACTTAGTGCAATCAAGTGCTCTCAAAATCTACCAACTCAGTTGACCCCCTGATTAAATCTCTTGAGAATGAACTTTGACAAAAGATTAGTCTAAAAGTAATTGAATACAGGGGGAGGTAAGTGTTACAGAAGGAATGCTGAAGAAAACAACTCACAGTGTTAATTGTTAAAGCTTATGCAAGGATAGAATGAACAGGAATTTCATAAAGGCATGAAGAGACAAAGAGAAAGGACAGTTAACAATTTAATGAGAATAGGTACTCACATAGTACAGGAGAATGCAAAACAAAAGAGAAAAGTAAGAAATCACAATAAATAGTGAATGCAAGAATAAAAATGCATGTAAATTATAAGACAATGTATTCGCTGTAAGGAGAAAAATTTTCTTCTTTCAATGAGCCTGAGCCACAATGATGTGCCTACTTCACTAGGAAGCTGTCAGGATAGTCCCTGTCTTTTGGTCACTGGTGGTAGCCCCTGGGTTCCCGGAAACAGGGTAAGATGCAGTGCAACTTCAGATGTGACAGGTAGCTCCATCCACCTGCCAAGACACCTGCTGATGTGCCAAGAGTAGGCCCCATTGCTCCTAGATTCTGAGTCTTGCCAGGTTCAAACTGTTTGATTACAGCAACCATGCAAGAGAAAAAATACATATGTAAATAAATCAACGGTGGAAGTTTAATGCTAGAACATCCCAGCACATAATAAAGTAGAATCTGAAAATATTTTAAGGAGAATGCAATATTTGACCCAATTTTATTTAACCAAGAAAGTAACAGGCAGAAAACAATTGTGGGTATACTCAGATATTACAGGTATGTATAGACTTGTGCATATGTATACATGCATGTGCGTATATATGTATGTATGTGTATACAGAGAAAGTGAGAGATATTGGTGTGCATCTCCGTCACCAATCTTGTCTATTTTTACCTATTATGTGTCATGTCATATCTGTCTTGTATCTATCATCTGTCTTTTATATACATCACATATATTTTTCTATAATCTATTTATCCATTTATCCATCTATCCATCATTGATTCATCCATTCATGTAAAACCTATTTACCTATCTATCTGTCTCTCTTCCTTCTATCAACTATCATCAATCAACTATCTTTCCTATCATTTAAATATCTTGGCTAGCATCTACCTGTCCCCCCATCCATCTGTCTGTCCATGCATTCCTGCATGCACCCATCCATTATCTATCTATCATCTACCTCCTATACCTATAATTTATAGATTTTTCATCTCCCATTTATCCATCCATCCAACATCTATCTAAGTATCTCATCTATTAATGTATAACCTGTATTTTCTATTATTTAAATATTTTTCTAATATCTAATCTATCCATCAATTCATCCATCCATCCATCCATCCATCATCTATTTTTATATCTATTATTTGTATTTGTTATCATCTGTCCATCCATTCACCCATTCATCTATCAATCCATCACGTATCTGTCTACCAATCTATTGTCTTCCTTTCTATAGATCATTTATGTATTTTCTTATCATTTATCTATCCATCTACTCAACTATTCATCCACCATTTATCTCTTCATTCATCCAACATCCATGTATCTATCATCTATGTATTCTGTCATCTGTCTATCTATTACCTATCTGTTATCTATATCTATCTATCGATCGATCATCAATCATCGCTCTTTTCTATCATTTAAATATATTTTCTAGTATCTGTCTGTTTACCATCCATTATCTGTCATCTATCTTTTATATGTCATTTATATATTTTTTGTCACCCATATACCCATCAATTCTTCCATCCATTCGTCTACCCATCATCTGTCTATCAATCGATCTATTATCTATCTTTTATATATTTCAATCATTCATATATTCTTTATCATTTACCGATCCATCCATCCATCCATCTATCTATCCATCCATTCATGCAACATCTACCTATCATCTCTCTATTATCTACCTATTCTATTATCTAGCTTTCTTTTTTCTCTCTACCATCAATCATCTTTCTTTTCTATCATTTAAACACGTTTTCTAGTATCTGTCCATCATCTATCTGTATGTTTATCTCCATCATCGATCTATCATATCTATACACACACACACACACACACACACACACACACACACACACCTGAGTAGTACTGAATGTTCAGAGATTGAGGGATTTAAGGGGAGAGTAAAAGAGTGGTGCCCCCAGGACTTGCACCTGCACCTCTTTGAGCAGAACTTGGTAGCATGGCTCTACGAGATAGAGGAGATTAAGTGTTTGTTGCACAGTATTTTTTTTTTTAAGTAGAAAGGAAAGGGAAAAGGGAGTAGGGAGTATATTTTGGACAGCCATTCCACAGTGCCTGCCAAACATACGAATTTAAGTTATATAATTTTAGTCATACAGTCCCATCCAATACATCTATTCTCAATCAGTAATATTATTTTGTTGTATGTTTTACTGTCTCATTTTCAAATAGTGATGAATGTTCATGGAAGTGAATCCCTATGACTTTACTGAGGGTTCTATGGTCTCCCTTCTCTACTGAATCTATAAAGGAGAGAGTATGGTGTTTTTTCAGCATAAGTCTAGACTATATATTATGGGACAATTTTCAGTAATTTTGCTCATTTTCTGAAAGAACCATGAGGCAAACTACCATATGCCTTGGTTATACAAGCATTATTTCAGGCTGTAAAGATTGGTTTTCTTTAAAGATAAAATTATTGTAATTCTGAGACACAATGAGAAAAACTCAGACAAAACCTATTTTTATCAGCACACACAAAAAATCAGAACACCTAGCCTAAATAATACATTTTTCTAAAGGAGTTTGTTATTTTAGATCAATAAAATTATAACAACATCTTGAGACATGAACTGATGAATGCTGGAAACACATACTGTGAATTTTATAATGCATTATTTAAAAAGTTCCATACTTATAGAATTGCTGCTCAACATGTTTTTTTTTTTCTATTTTCCTTTCTTTCTTTCTTTTTTTTTTTTTTAGTCCTGAATGCCTGCTTTCACATACTTCCTGGCCCCTTCAGTGATAGCCTTTGTAAGAATTAATTTGATGTCTGGCTTAATGGAGTCGAACATTGTCAACACCCACCTGTCTTCCTGAAAGCCAAACTGCCAAGATGTGTTTTATATAATGTGTATGGAGAATCTCAGAAACAGTAACTTCTCTGTGTTTTCATGAGGTTCTTTTTTCCCTATCCTATTTTGCTTTTGGAGAATGATTCACACAGCAAACGAAGTATGTAGAAAAATATCCCAAAATACACATATAAATAAATAAATTATGGTCGTCGCATGGACCCAATTAGATCAGGCAGCCCCTAATTAATTTACCTTTTGTGACAGCTCTGGTAAACTTGGAATTTGCTGGGAATATCAATCACTTTTTAATTTTCACTTGTTGTTTTTGAAAGAGCATGCCTGAATCAAATGAATACATCCCAGCATTACAGAGTTGTTTGTCCTGACGTCTCGAATGTCTTTGGTCCAGGTTCTGCCAACGTTTTCAAGCCTAGCCCTTTCTCAGTGCACACTTGACCCAAGGAAATTGTCAATCTTTTGGTCCTGCCAAACTCCAGAAGGTCAAGTTTTTGTCTTTGCAGTCTCACCTCTTCCTTTTTTTTTCTTTTTTTTAAATTTATTTTTTCAGTGTCTATGTTCATGGAGTACACTTTCCTGTTTCAATACATGCATCCACTGTATAATGATACAATCAGAATCATTAGCGTAATGGTCACCTAAACATTTACCATTTCTTTGTGGTTATAGCATTTAAGATCTTCTTTTCTGGCTATCTTGAAACATACAATATTGTTGGCTATTGTCATGCTAGTGCACCAGAACTTATTCCTCTTATCTAACTATAACTTTGTGACTTTGTATCAGTGTAGCAACATTTCCCCCGACCCCCAGTCCTTCCTTTTCCTGCCTCTGGTAACCACTATTCTACTCTCTATTTCTTTCTTCTACATTTTTAATTTTTTTTCTTAATTAACCCATGATAATTGCATATATTTATGGAGTGCAATATAATATTCAGGTACATTCATCCTGTGTGCCATGATCATATCAGGGTGCTTAGTATATCAACCACCTCAAACAGTTGTGACCTCTCTGGTCACAACGTCTTTGTTCTTTCTTTACCAAGAGTTCCAGACAGGCTGCTACCATTCTACTTTTCTGGAGAATTAGCGAGCAGGCTCTAAGAACCCCAGACCCACTCAGAAGGTGTCCTGATGGCATCACCTGAATGTGAGTGTTTCCACAAAATAATATGCTAAAATTCTAACCCCCACGGTCACAGTATTAGGAGATGGGGCATCTGGGAGGTGGAGAAGCCATGAGGTCAGACCCCTCATGAATGGGATTAGTGTCCTTATAAATAGGACACCATACAGCTCCCTTGCCCCTTCCACCATGTGAGGACACAGAGAGAAGGTGCCATCTGTTAACCAGGAAGCAGGTCCTCACCAGACACCAACTCTGCCACACCTTGATCTTGGACTTCCAGCCTCCAGACCTGAGAGTAATGGAAGGTTGTTGTTTATAAGCCACTCAGTAATTTGTTATGTCATTTTTTCCCCCTCTTAATTTTTATTTATTTATTTATTGACAAATATTGATTGCACATATTTATGGGGTACAGAATTATATCTCAGTACAGATATATAATGTATGATGGTCAACTCAAGGTAATTAGCATAGTCATCACTGCAAAACTTTATCATTTCTTTATGATGAGAGCATGTGAGCTCCTGTCTTCTAACCATTTGAGAACACACAGTAAATTATTAACTGTAGATGCCTAGCACTGCTGTAGACCACTAGAAATTATTTGTCCTGTTTAGTTGTAATTTTGTGTCCATTAACCAACCTCCCCCATCCTCCCTTCTCTCTCCCCTTCCCAGCCTCCAGTAAACACAATTCTACTCTTCACTTCTATAAGCTCAACTTTTTTTTTTTTCTTTAGCTTCTGCTCATGAATGGGAACATGCAATCTTTATCTTTCAGGTTCAAAGGTTTTTAAAATCTTCTAAACTGCATCGTCCTACTGGAAAGTATTGATTCACACTCCCATCAGTATTGTTTGAGAATTCCTATACCCTGACATTCTGCACAGCACCGGACGTTAAAATGTTTTGGTCAAGTCACTGAAATTATTTTAATTTTCATTTATTCAATTACTGGTGGGGGCGGATTGTTCACATTTTTCCCCATATTTATCAGTCATTTGTTTTGTTTTATGTCTTTTGTATACACATACTCTGTTCAGTTTTCTACTGCTCATTTCTCTTTTTAAAAATTTTTATTAGTTACTATTAGCATATTCATTATTAAAAATTGTGATTTTTCTTTATACCCTTTACCTGAAATGTCACTCCCTCCTTCCCTCCCCCTGTCTCTATACTTAGGTTTGTTGTCTCCTTCTGAAACTTCAACGTATTTTTGTGGTCTTTCTCCTTCCTTCCTTCCTTCCTTCCTTCCTTCCTTCCTTCCTTCCTTCCTTCCTTCCTTCCTTCCTTCCTTCCAGTTATGAGTGCGAACATGTGATATTTCTCTTTCCAAGTCTGGCTTATTTCACTTCACATAATTTTTTCCAGACTCATCCATGTTGCTGCAAATGGCAGAATTTCATTCTTTTTTTTAATGGCAGAGTAGTATTCCATTGTGTAGATATACCACATTTTCTTTATCCAGTCATCTGTCAACGGACACTTAGGTTGGTTCCAACTCTCAGCTATTGTGAATAGAGCTGCAATGAACATGGGAGTGCAGGTGTCCCTTTGACATGATGATTAACTACCATATGATCCAGCAATGCCAATACTGGGTATATTTGCAAAGGAATTGTTACAGTGTCTTCAGCAGAAGAAGACACTTAATGTCCCGTCATTCAATTGACTTCACAGTGGGAGCTCTGGGATACTTTCCTAAGCAAAGGAAAAATGCACAGTACTTGGAAATGTTTTGGCAAAAGAGCCCTCACTACTTGTGTTTC
>NW_007736795.1:32608-33780 GCF_000696425.1 Galeopterus variegatus
AAGGAAAAATGCACAGTACTTGGAAATGTTTTGGCAAAAGAGCCCTCACT
Source organism: Galeopterus variegatus (assembly GCF_000696425.1). Taxonomy (NCBI): domain Eukaryota; kingdom Metazoa; phylum Chordata; class Mammalia; order Dermoptera; family Cynocephalidae; genus Galeopterus; species Galeopterus variegatus. Next base: position 32,659 of record NW_007736795.1, read on the forward strand.
ACTTGTGTTTCCACTGAAGTGGGAGCTGGGCTCAGGGATGAATATCCTTGCATAGATGATCTAGTATTTTATTTTTGGACACAGTGGTTCTTAGCTATGAAGCCACTTCTGAAACCAAGGCAATCAGCTTTATGTCACATACATGCATATCCATGCATATATAATATATCGGGGTGTGTGCATGTGTGTATGTGTGTTCTTGATTCTTGAAGGGCACCACTTTATCTCTTAACAATTTGCATCTATTTCTATGCCTATGATTATGTCCATGTCTATGTCTATTGCGAGGACTTTCCCATGGATTCTTGGGACATGCTTTCTTGATTGTTAAAGGTTTACATATCTTCCTATCTGTATATGTATATGTATGTCTATGTAATGGGCTTTGAAGACATCTCCTGTTTTAGTCGACTCAAGCTGCTAATAACAAATTACATAGATTGAGTTTCTTAAAAAATGAACATTTATTACTCACAGTCTTGGAAGCTGGAAGTCCAAGACCAAGATGCCAACATGGGCAGGTTCCTGGTGAGGGTTCTCTTCCTGGCTTGTAGGTAGCCAACTTTTTGCTGTGTAATCCCATGGTTGACAGAGAAAGAGAGAGATTTGTGGTCTAATCATCTTCTTACAAAGATGCTGATCCCACCTTGGGGGCTCTGTCTTCATGACTTTTTCTAAACCTAACCACCTTCTAAAGTCCCCACCTCCAAATGCCAACCCATTGGGAGTTAGGGCTTTAACGTATAGATTTGGGGAAGAGACACACATTCAGTCCATAGTGCCTTGTAACTGTTAATGGTTTACATCTCTTTTCATGTCTATGTATGTCTGTGTCTTTGTCTATGTCCAGTTATATTTATGCATTAGATTCTTTTTTAACCATTTTATTGAGATATAATTGTCATAAACAGTCTGTACATATTTAATGTATGCAACTCAATGGGTTTGCAGATAATTAGACATGCATGAAACCATCGCCACAGTCTTGTCATGGATTCTTAAAGGGCACATCCTAATCTTTTGACAGTAAATGCCACCAGGTTGCAGAAGGTCGAGTAATGACATGTTTGCTTATCCCTGTGTCTGTTGTCACCTCTAGTCCAGGGGAACTCTTTACACTCA
>NW_007736795.1:34812-39278 GCF_000696425.1 Galeopterus variegatus
TCCTCTGATATTCACCTCATCTCTCCTTTGACCTAACATGGAGTAACAGGAACCTGATTTAGCCTTCTGCCTAAACACACAAAATAGATGAAACCTTGGCTTTCAAGACACAAGACATCAGGCAGCAAATCTCTGAAAGGAGAGAAGCAAACAACGATTTTACTCTGCTAGAACAGCCAGGAAAATAAGTTAACAGTGATAACTGGACAATTCAACGAGATAGGCACCCTTTCTGCATTTTCTAAGGTAAATAAAAGGATAAAATTATTGCAGAGAGTAAAACATATCAACCAGAAAAAAAAAGTAAAATATCAGCTTTCTTAAGAGCATAACATTCAAAGCTATCATGAAAGAAAACCAAAGGTTTTTCCAAAGTACAGATACAGAATGGTGCAGTAATTCCCAAGGAAAAATAAAGCCCAGCTTCAATCATCATTAAACACTAAACCTATATTAGTGACATAGAATTTATATACTATATCATAAATGGTACTTTATATATATACTACTTATATATACAACTATATATGTATTTTATATACATACATATACAAAATGTATTAGGGTTCTCCAGAGAGACAGAATCAATAGGATATGTCATAAACATACAAGGTGGAATTTCTTAGGGGAATTAGCTCACCCGATTGTGATGAAAAGTCCCACGATCGGCCGTCTGCAAACTGGATGCCGGTAGCGTGACTCAGTCCAAGTCTGAAGGCCTCAAAACCCAAGTCTGAAGGCCTCAAAACCAGGGAAGCTGATGGTGTCCTTGGTGTAAGTCCTGGAACCCAAAAGCTGAAGCATCTTGAGCTCTGATGTGCACAGATGGGAGAGCCGAGTGTATCCCAGCTCCAGCCGGTAGAGAGAAAGATTCACCTTTTTCCTCCGTCTTTTGTTCTCTCTGGACCCCCAGCAGATTGGATGGTTCCCACCCACACTGAGGGTGGGTCTTTCCCACCCAGTCCACTCAGACTCTCATACTAATCTCTGCTGGAAACACCCTCATGAACACATCTAAAAAGATACCTTTACCAGGTTTCTCAGCATTCCTTCATCTAACCAAGTTTACACCTAGAATTAACCTTCACATTTAGTAAGAAAATTGACCTTCACACATACATACATTTTTTTATTTTGTTATACACATACATGTATAGAGTTGACATTTGAACAACACAGGTTTGAACTCCACCGTTCCACTTATATGGATTTTCAGCATACAAGGATTTAACCAACCACACATTGAAAATATAGTATTTGCAGGATGCAGAACTCTCGTGTATGGAGAGATGATTTTTCATATTCGTGGGTTCCACAGGGTCTTGTGGGACTTGAGTGTCTGCAGATTTTGTTATATACAGAGAGTCCTGGAACCAATGCCCCACATATACAAGGGCTGAATGCATATATGATGGTATGTAAATCAGGTATAATATATTAGTCCTCTTGTGTTGCTTATAACAGAATACATGGAACTGGGTAATTTATAAGAAAAATGACATTTATTGATTGCAGTTTCTGAGACTGGGAAGTCCAAAGTGCATCTCATGGTTGCAACAGTGACTCAAGGCTCTCACACTGCAAGATGGTGGAAGCAGAGAGAGCAGATAGAGAGAGAAAGACAGATTCTCTTCTTCTTTTAAAGTCCTCAGATCCGAGCCCCTGATCACCATTATTAATCCATTCATTAGTGCAGGGTCCTACAATCCAATCACTTCTTAAAGGCTCCACCTTTCAATGACCATAATAGGATTTCTCACCCTCTTAACAGTCATAGCGGGGGCTATGTTTCTAATATCTAAAACTTGGGGGACAAAATTCTAGTTTCAGTGAGTTTTGGGGGGACATAATTCAATGCACTACAAATAGAGAGTGAACAGCTCACTGGCAAAGAAAAGTATCACTTTCTTCAGACTTTTCCGCAGCCACCCCACTGACATAACAGAGAATCACGATGTCTGCACAGTAAAGACATTTAGACATGTGGTCATTTCCCACTTGAAACAGAAAGAAATGGTCATTATGAAAAGTAAAAACTGAGGGAGTATAGGGCTTTCCATCTCTTTACAAATTTTCCAACCAAAACCCAAATGGACAAGCAAATCAGTTAAATACATTGGTAGGAGGAACACTAGCCAGCCAAGAGGAAAAGTGAAATAAATAATTCATGGTGGATAAAAACATGCCCGTAAGAGAATCTCAGTGAGCTTGGAGTCCCTTGAAATCCATAACTACATGTAAACAATTTTTAAAATTTAGTTACAAAACGGAAAGTACACATGAAGCACTGTTGCATAATTTTGTGGCATGACTCAAAAAGGGGAAGAGATTTCAAACTTGTTAATTTGTTAGTTCCCCCACCCCCACCCCAGTGGGTGCACAGCAGATTCTTATGGTGAAAACAAACACATAGCATTTAAGAATAAGTCCCATCTATTAAAACCACATGAGGACCGTAAAAATTACATATTCCAAATATTCCCTGCTCTCTGGGAGAGTCCGATTAGAGAGTCTTCTTACATGGAAATGGTATTTTTCAATCCTTCAGGTGGTTTAATGGAAGTGGTACTTTGTCTCATTTGGAGAAATACTGCATCAGATAAATAAAACCCTTACTGTCTGCTATGCATAAAATGTGTCCCCCAAAAGTTCATGTGCTGGAAATTTGACCCCCATTGTGACAGTGGGTAGTGGATCGAATTATGCCCCCCCACCCCAAACTCACTGAAGCCTGAATTGTGTCCCCAAGTTTCATATATTGAAAACTTAATCTGCACAGCAAATGGTAAGGAAGGGAAATCTTATTGTGGTAATTGAAAGGTGGTGCCTTGAGGAGATGATTAGATTTTAGGACCATCACGTAGTGAATGGATTAATCATGGTGGTCAAAGGTGTGGTTCTGAGGACTTTAAAAAGAGAGTGNTACACAAAGCAAAACTTCCAAGGGAATCCATGGTGATTCACTCATTTATTTAATGCGATAATAGGTTCCTGTCTCTTAGAACACGAAGTCGATATCTGCTGGTGGCAGAATAATTTGCTGAGATATTACTTATTTCTGCTTGTGTGTTTTACCAATATGTTTCCTGTCTTGTGGTAAGAAGGTCTGTAGGATCTTCATGCTTCCCCTAAAAGGAGGTTTGCCCTGAATAGATACCTGTTATGGTTTTGCAGTCCTGAAGACTATACTCAATGGCAAAATTATGCTTAGGGAAGATTTATGCACCTAGAGAAGAGTAAATGAGCTCCTTTTCGAACAAATGGATTGAAAAGTTTAAATTTTGCCCCCCAAAGTTCCAGATATTAGAAATTTTGCCCTCACTGTGACAGTGTTAAGAAGGTGGGAAATCCTATTATGGTAATTGAAATGGACCTTGAAGAGGTGATTGGATTGTAGGACCGTGCTCTAGTAAGTCGATTAATAATGGTGGTCAGGGGCATGGTTCTAGGGCTTTTAAAGGCGAGTGCAGGAGGAACTACCTCTCTCTCTCTCTGCGCCACCAGTTTCACCATGTGAGACCCCTGCCTTGCTATAAGGCCACCACCAAAGAAGACCCTCACCAGTTGTGTTCCCTGGACTTTAGACTTCCCAGCCTCTGAAACTGAAGGCAAAAAATATTGTTTCTCGACCCATCATCCAGTTTCAGGTATTTTGTTATAAGCAACAGAAATGGACTAATACCAACTAGAAGGTGAGAGAGAGGGGATTTTAATTTTTTTTAATTATTGCTTGATTATATCTTAAAAACAGGGGATTTTAATTTTTTTTTAATTATTGCTTGATTATGTCTTAAAAATTGTCATGAATATATGCTACCATCACAATAAAACCTTTAGAAGAAGGCTTTACCTAAGAGCATATTCTATGTCACTGTGTACATATCAGCCTCTGATTNTCCAAAACTGAAGAAATAAATCTTAATAGATCAACTATTTTCAGGTATTCTGCTATGAGCAACAGAAATGGATTAATATACTGTCAATACTTTGATTATAAAAACGGAAATGTTAGCACATGTTATTATCAGCATTCATACACCAGCTGAGTATGTTAAATCAAGTAGACAAAGTGGGTTCTGTCCCCTGAAAGACCCCTATGAGGACAAAATGTGATTCTAAGATTTATTGCAAGCTAAGCCTGGATCAGAATCTTACAGCCTATCAATAAATCAAATTTAAACTCATAGGCTCCAGTGGATACATGCAAATCCAGTCAGAAGAGCTGGTCATTAAAGAAAGGGCAACACCTTTCTGAAAATATTTGCAAACAAAATTAGAATAAGACTTGTAATACTCACAGCAGGTGAATTTGGATCTGAGACAAACATCTTTACATGAAAATGGTAAAGTGAAAAACCACCTGTGCAACATGTCCCTGTTAGTATGAAATAACAAAACACCAAAATACACAAAGCAAAACTTCCAAGGGAATCCATGGTGATTCACTCATTTATTTAATGCGATAA
>NW_007736795.1:41041-45430 GCF_000696425.1 Galeopterus variegatus
GAGAGGTCGGGGAGGTGAACAAATCTAGAGTAGAAAACGCAGTCAGCCAGGCGCTGGCCTCCGCTGAGGTACAAAGGCTAAATTCTGTACCTTCTTTATTGTGATACTCTTCAAAAGGCCAAAGACTCTCCATTGTCACTGCATATCTTCATAGCATCTATAGTCTGGGATAGAAACACTGATGAAGATGACTTTGGCTCCTCAACAAGATTGGCTTTTGAAGATTTGGAAAACTGACTACGAAGGGGTACAAGGGAGAGGTGTGACCACCTTTTGTAGATTAAGTATACCACACCACATGTCTTCATGCATATGTGTGCATTTAATTCTTACAACCCCAGGCATGAACTTATTTTAGTCTCTTCTTTTTCACGTAAGAAAATGGAACTGCGAAAATTTTAAGCTAGTTCAGGTCTTTTTATGTTGTTGTTGAATATATTAAGGTGTACATGGTGACGTTTTGATACACATCAACGTAAATGATGACTACAGCCTAGCAAATGAACATATCCATCCCCTGACATAATTAAACTTTTTTTGTAATAAGACCACCTAATATCTATCCTCTTACTAAATTTTCAGATTTTATGAATTGCAGGATTGAACCTGCATGGTAGGCAGAATGATGCTCTTGCCTCCCCCCACTTCCTAAATATGTCTACATCTTGATCACTGAAACTTATGTTACCTTACATGACAAAACAGAGCTAGCAGATATGATTAAATTAGGATCTTGAGACGTGGGAGTTATTGTGAGTTACGTAGGTGCCCATTGTAATTTCAAAGGTCTCAAATGTCAAAGAAGGATGCAGAATAGTTAGAACTAGAGATACGGCTTTGTGTGATAGACTTGACTGCCTATTGCTGGCATTAAAGATGGAAGGAGGCTAAAAGTAAAGAGGTGGGTGGCCTCCAGAAGCTGAAAAAGGCAAGAAAATGGTTCATCTCCTAAAATTCTCCAGAAGGAATGCAACCCTGCTAACACCTTGCTTTTAGCCTAGTAAGACTCACGCCAGACTTCTAAGCCTCAGAAGAGTAAGATAATAAATTTGTGTTGCTCTAAGCCATCAGCTTTGTGGTAATTTGTTAGAGCAGCCACGGGAAATTAATGCAACAGGGCAGAGATTCACACCCCATGCCAAAGAGTCACTTAGAACATGATGTCTCTGTACAGACTCAGATGGATGGGCTTTTGTTGGAAACTGTTCAATCAATGGAATCCAACACCACCTGAGGAATTCTGCGTTCCTGGGTGGGTAGGCAGTTTACATCCTTCCCCTATGATAGAATTAGCAATGCTGTAATGGCCCAGAGAGTAGAGAAACCCTCATGTCCAGTGGAATTCTGGAATTTGTGGAAAAATATAGCACCTAGGGTAAGGTTTGTTGTCCTCAGTGGGAATCGTGATGAAGCACTCTGGGGCAGGGTTGGGGTGTGGGAGAGAAACATCATGTGTTGGGAAACTTGCCACTCCATCCCTGTAAATCTGAGGGATTTTTACCAGTCATGTAAGTGTGAGGTTAACACAGATTTGGTAAAGCCATTTATCTACTCAAGAGAAACGGTGCTATGTTCATACAATGAGGTGCTACTTGCTATCAGTTGCATGATGGTTTTCCCTGCAAAACTCACCTTAAAACTTAATTCTCATTGTGGTGGTAGTAAGAGGTGGGGCCTTTTGGGGGATTATTAAGTCACAAGGACTTCTCCCTTATGGAGGGATTAGGGCTCCTGTAAAAAGGGCTTGTGGGAGTGGGTTCACTCTCTCTCTCTCTCTCTCTCTCTAGCTTTTCTGCTGTGTGATGACACAGCAAGAAAGCTTTCACCAGATGACAAATGCCAGTGCCTTGAGCTCAGACTCCCCAGTCTCCAGAACTTTAAGAAATAAATTTCAGGGTTGTTTTTATAAATTACCCAGTCTCAGGTATTCCATTACAGCAGCACAAATGAACTGAGACACTATTGAACATTAAAAAAAATAAAAATAAAAAAGAGCTTTCAAGTCATGCAAAGACATGCAGGGATCCTTAGTGCATATTGGTAATTGAAAGAAGCCAGTCTTAAAATATTACATAGTGTATGAATCCATTTATATGAGATCATAAGAAGAGCAAAACTACAGAGGAAGTGTTCACTGGGTGTTTTTGGAGAAGGGAGTTTTGAGTAGGGGAAGTACACAGGATGTTTTTAGGGGTGGTGGAACTATTCTGTATTATAGTCTAATTTTGGGTATGTGAAATTATAAGTTTGTCAAAAGCCAAAGAGCTCTACAGCACAAAGATGGGGCCAAATGTATGAAAATTAAAACAAAACAGAAGCAATAACAAAAAAGTAGAAATTTAGGAGAGCCCAGGCTGAAATGCACACTGTAAGAAAAGAATCAATGGTGCTACAAATGTGTGAGAAACTACCCTGAAAAAGCAGATGGCAGCAGTGACTTGATAGTACTTGGCACAACAGTGGATCAGTAAGGTTGAAAGCCAAAGAAACTGTGGACGAGCACTGGACTATAGCTGATAAAGTTGTTTCCCACAGATACATGGGTTAATTATTCTGATACTGTGTATTCATCAGCTTTCTGTTGCTGATCACAAGATACTTGAAGCTGGAAAACTTGTGGGAAAATGAAATTTATTTTTTACAGTTTGGGAGGCTTGGAAATCCAAGGTTCAGGGAACTCATCTGGCAAGGGCCTTATTCTTAGTGGGGACTCTCTGCAGAGTTCTGTGGTGACACAGGCTATCACAGGGAGAGAATGTCAAGAGTGTTTTTTTATGTGCTCTCCTTATAAAGCCCCCGGTCTACTCCCTGATTCAGACATTAATCCATCAATCCATAAATAGATCAATTTATATATGAGGACAGAGTCCTCACAATCCAATCACCTCCTACAGCCTCTACCTTTCAAATGCCACAGGCTGATTTAGTTCTAATATGAGCTTTGGAGGAGACAAAACATTCAACCCCATAGCATGCTGCTGTTCATGTATACAGGAACTGAGCAGTTAAGTCAACAAGCTGCAGATGAACAGAGACATGCTTCTCACTGTTGGAGTCACAGTGAGGAGAAAAAGAATGGAGGATGCTAGAATGATCCACGCAGTAGTGGGTTAGAATTAGAGGCATCAGGATAAACTCATATATAGCATAGTGTAGACACAGATAGTCACATATGGAAATTTTTAGGGCTGTGTGTATATACATGAGTTAGTAGGCACGCATGTATTTCCTTGTTCTGCCAGCTGACAAGACTCTGAAGAAACAACACAGGAGTAGCAACAAGCACATTTAGTGTCCACATCTGGGTTCCTAATACCATTACCCAATCTCAAAAAAGCCAGAAAAAGAAATGGCTGATTCTAGGACTGGGACAGAAACATACATGATGAGTCTATAGCATTATACAGTGTGAGAGTGTAAGGAAGACGGTCTACACACACACACACACACACACACACACACACACACACAATGATGGTCATGTGAAAATTAGTACCACTAATCAAGAACACAATTCATAAATATCATTAAAAATTGCAGACTGGCACAGCTTTCTACCCAGCAGTTTTGCCACTAAAATATAACCACTAAACTCACATACTAGCACAGGAAACATGCGTGGGGATGGATGGTTGTACTTATATCGTTTTTAAAGGCAAATACTACAAAACACATAAGAATTTTTTTTGAAGGATTCATCAAAGTGTTGTTATTATTATGATGCAATGCTTTAGGGTAGTTAAGAAAAACAAACCACATATTGTAACATTAAAAGAAAAAATAGATCCATGTGTGTCAGTGTATGAAAGTCACAAATGCAAATTGAAAAATGTTATCCGAATTCTGTCATTACAAAGGAATATACTTATATGTTAGTCAGCATAGAAAAATGTGCACGTAGAGTATATACACACTGCTAGTGCGTGGTTGCCTTTGGGAAGGGAAGCAAGCACATATTTAGGAAGGTTTATTGACTTCATATTTTATTTCTTTTAAAAAATGCTTTGGGAAATTTATAAGAAAGCATTAACTCATTATGTAGCTTCTGGTCAGAGAGAAATTTTTTACATTGTTTTCAATACTTTATGTGGTTAAGATAGTGTGCATCCTTATTTAATTTTTTTATTTTTTTATTTATCTTTTATTTTATCATTGCACAATGTAAACATTTTTTGTGGCCCTTTGCCAAATAAGAGAAATGGGTAAAGGGTGTATGGTAGAATTTTCTGTGTGACTTCATGGGAAGAAATTGTTGGAGAAAACATTCATTGGGTCTCTTCAATATAGCAATTATGCAAAAGAGAAGAGAAAGAAATAGTTATTGAGGGAGGAAGGAAGTAAATCAGTTAAGATGAGAAGTGATAGTCTGCTCTTAGCATCTTACACTGT
>NW_007736795.1:45526-50197 GCF_000696425.1 Galeopterus variegatus
GGGGAATTTAATCCCTTTACATTAAGAGTTGTTATTGAAAAGTGTTGATTTAATCCTAGCACTTTATTGAGTCTTGCTTGGATTTCCTAAGTGTCTTTTGTTCCTTTCTTTCTCATTTACTGTTTATATTCTGTATTTGCTGGTTCCTTGGGTTGTACATAAACTTCCTTTTTTCTCTTCATTGTTGGTATTTTTATTTTACTAGTGGGTTTTGATTTTCCTTGAGTTTTTATGGCAGTGGTAGTTATTTTTCAGGTACCAAACCCTGTACTCCCTTGATGATTTCTAGTAAGGGTGGTATGTGGTAATGAACTCCCACAGTTTTTGTTTGAGAAATATACTATTTGTGCTTCATTTCAGAAGGATAGCCTTGTGAGGTTGAGTATTCTTGGCTGGTAATATCTGTCTCTTAGTATTTTGAATATATCATCACATTCCTTTCTGGCTTTTAGGGTTTGTGATGAAAAGTCTGATTTTAGTCTGATTGGGGCTCCTTATAGGTGACTTGATGCTTCTCTCTTGCAGCTTTTAAGATTCTCTCTTTGTGTTTGAATATTTCCAGTTTGACTATAACATGTCTTTTGGGTTGAATACATTTGGGGATCTTTGAGCTTCCTGAATCTGCAGATCTGTGTCTTTTCCTATACCTGCAAACTTTTCTGTCAGTATTTCATTTGAATGTGTTTTCAATGCAATCTCCTTTTTCCTCCCCTTCTGGAATAGCCATGACTCAGATATTTGAGCACTTAAGATTGTCTGATATCTCTCTTAGATTTTCTTCAATGTTTTTAATTAGATTTCCACGGGACAAAACTGGTTACATTATTTTGATAACAGTGGGTAATTTATTTTATCAGCAAGAACAGTAATAAAACTGTGTAATACCATTGAGAAGTGGAAGACAACCTAACAATTTATTGTCTTATAAGCAAACATAAAAAGGAGATACCTTAGGTTAATCAAACTTGTTTGTGAGTATGTAAATATATATACACAAACATACACAGTGTTGTATTTTTATCCTAGGTAGTGAATATTTTTGAATTTGCATAGTCCTTATTCCAAACTGTTTCTTAATATCATCACTACTTACAAAGACACATGTTTTAGCATATTCTTCACTTGAGATTTTTCTCCTTTTAATGCATGGTTATGCTAATTTTTGTCAATAAGTATATTTAACCATATAGTTCAGCAGAAGTTATAAAAGATTGTTTTAAAAGAATTTTTAAAAAGTGGAATAAATCCAGCTGGAGATATTTAATTTTCGATGGAATCGAGATGAAGAATAAACGTTGTTAGTAAACCCCAAACCTAGAATACAAGTATGAAATTTTATTAAAGACTCACTTTAGCAAAATGGAAAAGCTTGCCTAAGCTTAGGCTGCATAAATCAAATAAATAGTCCATAGACAATCTTTACTTTTAAATTTCTATTCTATACAATGCAGGGAAGTGTGATTAAACACCATACACCATGACATTAGCCCCAGAATATTCTCAGACAATTAGGAAATCAAGCATGATTGGGGAACCATGAAATGTCAGGTCCTCAGTGAGACTTTGTTTTTATTCCATGGCTTCCTCACTCTGCTTTAAATCTTTTTCTCTTCCAAGGAGGTGAAGAATTCTGCAAATCAAAATGTAAATTATAATAGGTGCAACTTGTAAATTATAAGTGCATTCAAATTGTGTGTGTGCACATTATACATACACACTACACATGTATATGTGTATTATATACATATACACATAGATATTGCATGTCACATATTCTCTTTTAATTTTTCTTCTTCAGCAATAAAAATGGCAATCATATTACTGAATCTCTCCCTGTCTCTCTTTCTCTCCCACCCTTCCTTTTCCTCCTCTTTCTGCTTATTTTCTTCTTTTTCTCCTTTAGTTATTTGTGTCACTGTAAAACCTTGACCTCACATTTGAGACTCCCTTTAAATTCCCATCAAAGCAATTTACACTGGGATAGCAGGAGAATGTAGAAGTACTGGGGCCAACTTAATAAATTTGTTGATGAGCTTAGGCAAGTACTGTCCGATGAGCTTGAGACTGTCTTCCACTAGAAGCTGCCTGCAGCAATTTTGGGAAGCTCTTCCAAGCAAAACCCTCAGCTTCTGGTGGTAGCAGGTGACCATTATGCCCTTTGCAACATTTCTGAGAGATAATTCTTCAAGCCAGGTTTGTCCCACAAAGAGCTGATTTTGCTTCTGCTCAAGAGCATCTGTAATGTGTGAGAGGTTTTATGGATTTTGGTGGTCAGTTCAGTTGAAAGATCAAGAAATCAGTTTATGTAATACTAACTTCCACGTTGTATGTGATTCAACTTTCTCTTTGACAGGTATGTAGACAGGACTGCTATACATTTAATAGCACCATATACAATTTGGGTATGTAAGGTACTTTCTTGCGATTCTTTTCTTTACTACGACTTACCTACTTAGAGTTAAAAGCAAATTGCTATGTTGCTGAAACATTACAAAAAGCAATTATTAGTATATTTTTCCAAAGGCTTGTGCATTCTTAAGTAAAAAAGCAAAAAGAAATTTGGCGTGTGTCAAGTTTAATAAAAAAAAATTAGGCAATTTGAGTATACCACTGAAATAAGAAAGACCTATAATCAATCAGGGATGTGGAGACGTATAGAGGACAGAAACCAAGTAAGATACTGAAGAAAATCTTCAGGGGACTTCTTAAGTGTTAAAGCTATAAGATTTTTTTTAGCATTAATGAAATAAATGCAAACTGAGTGCTGTAAATTTGATGTCCCCCTCAACCTCACCAAAGCTTTATTCTCACTGTGACTGTTAAAAGGGTGGGAAATCCTATTATGGTAACTGAAAGGTGAAGCTTTGAAGAGGTGATTAGATTGTAGGTGTAAGGATACCATAGGCACTCAAATGTAAAGATACCGTGGGCACTCAAGCGGAGGGGGAGGGGGAAAGCATTCCCTAGCAATATGGCGCCCTTCTGGGTTCTTCTCCACAGTAAACAAGTCCACCCACGCCAAACCTCAGCCAGTCACAAGTCAAGGCTCACTTCCTGCCCAGCCCCGTCCAATCAGCTACCACCCCATCCACCCCCTATCAAAACCCTGAACGCAGCTCCCTATAAATATACTCGCAGTCCTTGAATAAAGTGGAACTTCTCTGGCAAACTGTCAGCTCGGGTCCTGTCGTCTTATCAGCTTGGGGCCCTGCGCCCTTTCATTGGTGCTGAAACCCGGGAGGAGTTCACCTTGCGCCAGGGGACTCCTTCCTCGGACTTCCTCGGACCCCTCTGCGACCCCCCCCAGGACTGATGGTCCGCCCTCGTCCATTTTCTCTGGCTCTGGCTTCCTTCGTCCACCACCGGCTCATCCATTAGGTAAGCCCCCTTTTCCTTTTGTCAGGCTTGTAGATTATTTAAACCTTCACCCTAATCACATTCCCCCGGCCCCGGCAATCACATGTTCCCAGCCCTGGAGGCTGAACCTCCCATTCCTACCTCTCTCTTTCTCTCACTCCTTTTAACCTTCCTCCTACCATGTCATGGAGGCCCCGCCATCTGGTAAACCCTACCGCTCTAGGTCCAGCTGGCTTCTGGCATTTTGCCTCCGGGAAGTGAGGGTCTAGGTGACGACCTACACCCCCTTCCTTCTTGGGTTCATCCTTGAACCCATCTCCTGGGAATGGCACGACTCATTGGGGACGCCCTCTGAGTTCCGTCCTTCTCATCTGGCCGGAGGGCTCGTTCTAATCCTCCTTTTAAACCTTCTCTCTCTCTCTAATCCTCTTCGGAATGGGAGCTTCCACCTCCTCTTTCCAGGGTGATTCACCCTTACAATGTCTCTTAAACAACCTTACCACCCTATCCCTCAAGCCTGACATTGAACCCAAACTCCTCACCAAATTTTGCACACAAGATTGGCCTTATTAACCCTTAGATAACCAAAATAAGTGGCCCCCTGAAGGCACACTTGAACTCGACATTCTCCGGGACCTTTTTAACTACTGCCAGCACCTGAGAAAGTGGAAAGAGATTCCATATGTGGAGGCTTTCCGCCTGCTTGCCCCAAATCCCTCTCTCTGTCTCACCTGCTCTACTTCCCAGGTTCTCCTTGCTTCCAAACCCCCTCATCCTCACTGCCTCCACTACCCCCTACTTCTGATAATTTTGACCCTGCGGATGAACCCCCCCCCATTCAGGTCTCCTTCTCCTGTAACTCCCTCTGTTCCCCAACCCCCTCAGTTAACTCCACTCCATCCGCCTCCTGTGCCCAGCCGGCCAGCCAATAAACAGCCCTGGTCTCCATGGCAACCTCTGCGGGGTGAGGGGCCACCTAGTCAGCCTGTTCTCCCTCCTGCCTCCTCCTCCTTTGTTTCTTCTAGCCCCACTTTGCCGCTATCTTGTTCCCTGCCGACTCCCATTTCACCTGCCCCGGCGCCTTCCTTTATCCCCCCGTAACTCGTTCCTGAGGACTCCTCTCCTCCTCCACCGTGGCTCCTCTCTGTGAGTTGGCTGGAGCTGAGGGGGTTGTTAGGGTACACATTCCCTTTTCATTAGCCGATCTCACCCGGCTGGAAAAGAGATTAGGGTCCTTCACCACCGACCCCTCGACTTACATTAAAAAATTCCAATGGGTCCTTCAGGCATGCAGTCTCACACATCATGACATAC
>NW_007736795.1:51197-52531 GCF_000696425.1 Galeopterus variegatus
CCAACCTCCAAATGCTGGCCAAAATGATTACTCAGCCTTCTAAGCGCCCTTCTGGGCCCTCAGCCTCCAAAACTCCCCCCAGCGCTTGCTTCAAGTGTGACAAAGGTCATTAGTCAAGAACTGCCCATCACCCAGAAAGCCCACCAAACCATGTCCTAAGTGCCACGAAATGGGACACTGGGGCTCGGACTGTCCACTCACCTAAAAGGGAGACTGGCCTAACGGGCCCCAGCCATCCCAGACACCTCAAACACCTCTGGTGGGACTGGCTGAAGAGAAAAAAGACTGACAGGGCCCTGGGTCCTTCCCGACCATGACCATCACAAAAAGCGAGCCCAGGGTAACTATTGTTGTGGATGGCCGACCCATCTCCTTCCTCCTGGACACAAGAGCCACTTTCTCGATCTTAAAGGAGTTTCAGGGCCCAACCACACTTAACATTTCTCCTATAGTCGGGGTAGGAAAAAACATATATACCCCCACAGAATGCCTCCACTAATTTGCCACATTGAAGGCATTTCATCTCCTTTCTCCCACTCATTTTTGGTCATGCCTCAATGTCCCGTCCCTCTATTAAAAAGAGATATTCTCGCCCANAAGAGGGAGGGAGTTTTTGGTAATGGGCTACAATAATCAACCACATTGTATATTGACAAAATAAAATAAAATTTAAAAAAAGCTAACCACCTCCCTCTCCCCCCTCTTATCCAGCAATCACATATCTGTTCACTTGTCATATAGACTTCATCCTGTTTTTAGAGTGATATTGGCAGTGGGTTTACCACATATGGCTTTAATTATGTTGAAATACTTTCCATCTATGCCTAATTTGTAGAGAGTCCTTCTCATGAATGAGTGTTGAATTTTATCATATGCATTTTCTGCATGTATGGAGATGATCATATGGTCCTTCTGTTTGACTTTATTGATATGGTGCATCACATTTATTGATTAGCTTTTGTTGAACCAACCTTGCATCCCTGGGATGAATCCCACTTTATCATGGTGTATAATTTTGCGTATGTGTTCCTGTAGTCTGTTAGCTAGTATTTTATTGAGGATTTTTGCATCTATATGCATCTGAGGATTTTTGCATCTACATTTATCAAGGATATTGGCCTGTAATTTTCTTTTTTAGTGGTATCTTTGCCTGGTTTTGGTATCAGGGTGATGTTTGCTTCATAGAATGAGTTTGGAAGGATTGCCTCTGTTTCAATCTTTAGGAATACTTTGTACAGAATTGGTGTAAAATCCTCTCAAAATGTTTGTTAGAATTCTGCTGTGAACCCATCTGGTCCTGGGCTTTTCTTTGTTGGGAGCCTTCTGGTAACAGT
>NW_007736795.1:53485-54309 GCF_000696425.1 Galeopterus variegatus
CAGAATTTCATTTGTTATTGATTTCTAATTTTAATCCATTGTGGTCTGAAAAAATACATGGGAAAATTCAAATTTTTTTGAATTTGTGAAGATTTGATTTGGGACCTAACATGTGATCTATCCTGGAGAATGATCCATGTGCTGATGAGAAGAATGAATATTCTGCGGTTGTTGGATCGAATGTTCTGTACATATCTGCCAAGTCTAATTGGTCTAGAGTATTGTTTAGATCTTGTGTTTCTCTGCTGATTCTTTGTCTAGATGATCTGTCCAATAATGATAGTGGGGTGTTCAGGTCCCCTGCTATTAGGGTATTAGTGTCTATTTTCTTCTTAAGTCTAACAGAGTTTGCTTTATAAATCTGGCTGCTCCAACATTGGGTGTGTATTATTTATGACTGTTATGTCTTCTTGATGGATGAACTCTTTCATCATTATGTAGTGACCCTCATTACCTCTTTATATGGTTTTTAGTTTAAAGTCTATTTTATCAGATACAAGAATAGCTACTCTAGCTCATTTTTCATTTCTGTTTGCATGGTAAAACTTTTTCCATCCTTTCACTCTTAGTCTATGTGATTCTTTATAGGTGAGGTGAGTCTCTTGAAGGCAACATATAGTTTGGACCTCCTTTTTAATCCAGTCAGCCAGCCTGTGTCTTTTGACTGGGGAATTTAATCCCTTTACATTAATAATTGTTATTGAAAAGTGAAAGTGTTGATTTAATCCTAGCATTTTATTTTATTTTTTATTTTTTATTTTTCTGTCTTTTTCCGTGTCCGGCAACGGATCGCAACCCTCAGTGTCGCACCCGTACCGGACCGG
>NW_007736795.1:55573-57823 GCF_000696425.1 Galeopterus variegatus
TGAGGGTTGCGATCCGTTGCCGGACACGGAAAAAAGACAAAAGACAAAAAAAAAAAATAGGGCCATTTCTTACTGGAAATGCTACAATATATTTTCTTTTTAATCCCAAAACACTACCACTCTGCCATCTGTGACACTAAACAAGACTCCGTGCTAGCTCATGTAGGCTTAGAAGATGCAAATCAACTTTCAATTTAATCTGTGTAAATTATAATTAGAGTGAAATGTTTTAAGGTCAATTTATATATTTGTAAAATAATTATGAATAATTTTCATTGTCTTCCATTTTTTTGGATTATCTAAATCATGTGCCCCTGCATCAGGACAAATAATTAAGAGAAGGCAATTGCATATTAGTGATGGCACCAATGGCTCAGCTACCAAAGACATGCTATTTGAGTTGAATATCCTGTTGTGAATCCCCTAGAGACAGAGGTCCTCAGAAGTGAAGCCTTAGCAAGAATGAACTAAGTGGAGCATAATGAAGGAGGCTTTGTAGGAGAGTCTAGTGAATGACTCCTTGACGTTCTCTGATCTCTGACATGACAGGCATATGGTGTTTATCAATAAATAAAAAGGATGTAATTACATTGAGGCTGAGCATTCAGGACTTGGTAACATTTAGTAAACTATCAAGCTGTCTGCCTCACTCTTTACCCTAATAAGTAGAATAAAATGAAATGTCTCCATAGAAATCTATTTATAGTACGTAATAGTCTTTTGTTGTCTTTCGTTTCCCCAAAGAAGGAGTAGGTCATGTTCTAAATCGTGTCCATAGATGTATGCTAATATATGATTTAAATGACACTTCAATCACCATCAGTTCTTAGAGCTTTCAATACACAGCTCCTTAAAAATATTTTTAACCTGAACATTGGGGCTTTTCATGACAAAACTAATCATTACCTGGGTGTTTGACACAACTACTGTGTTATTTTTTGTTCTGAGGACTCTACTAAAATCCTAACAACAAGAAAACTTCATGGGGCAGGTAGAAAGGACAGACTCTCTGCCTGTTTTCTACATATAGGCTATATGTACAAAAAACAAACATTTTGTTGGAAAACACATAGTATACTTCAACAAATAGCACCAAATGAACTTTTAACTTACTTATAATCCAAAACTTAGCCACAGTTGGAAGACATTACAATGGAACTATTCTTAAAGAACGTGGTTGGATAAAATCCTTAATATCACACTTAAACCCTTTCTGTCTCTCATACTCCATTTTCAATATTTAGGAAACCCTGCTGGTTTAACCTTCAATACACTCCAGAGTCTCACCACTTCACACTTCTTCTACATAAATACTTTGTTTTAATATATATGTCTTATACAATAACTGGTTTATTTGTTATCTGAAATTCAAATTTACCTGGGAATGCTATATTTGTATTTGCTAAATCTGGCAATCCTAACCTAGAACAGTGCGTATCATTTTTTTAATTAAAATTAATTTGGCTTCGCAATTTTAATGGTATTTTGAGCTGACTGGAGTTACCCTGGACTGTCACAAGAAAGAGTTTATATCATCATAGTAAATACTTTTAGGAAAAGTGCATTGTCAAAAACAAAAACAATCAAATGAAAAAAGTGAAATATGCCATCCTTTTTTATAATTTTTGTCTTTTTATTGATAATCTCTATTTGGTGAGACCTCATTCCCATACATCCCTTTATTATTTTAGATAAGCTATTTTAAAGTCTGTATCTAATAAGTGCAACATGTGAGCTTTCTCAGTAACAGTTTTTTGGTTTTTTTTTTNAGATTATCCCAAGATTCGGAATGCCCTCTTCCATACAAATGGACAATGGCCCAGAGTTCACTGCTTAAGTAATACAAAATTTATCTCGAGCTCTCTCCCTCCCTTGGCATCTACACTGTCCTTACCGGCCCCAGGCCTCAGGAAAAGTTGAGCATGCCAACAGGGCCCTAAAAGACATCCTTACTAAACTATCTCTGGAACTTCACCTTGGCTAGATCTGCCTTTTCCCCTTAGCCTTGTTCAGACTCAGGGTCCTCCCAAAGAAACCTTCAAACCTCTCCCCTTTCTAAATTATGTATGGGAGGTCCCCTTTACCTCCAGGAATCATTCCTAAACAAGAAACCATACCCTCAAACCTAGCTATCCCATTACTTTCCCATCTTTGAGCTGAAGTCTGGAAACACCAGGATTGGCTATTGCCTAATCCTACCTCCTCCCAAAACACCTCCACAGTACACCCTGGGGATTTAGTATTCTACAC
>NW_007736795.1:58768-59242 GCF_000696425.1 Galeopterus variegatus
TTTTTTGGTGTAACGGAACCCTTTCCACTTTTATTTTTCCTAATACCTCCGTCATTTGCTACCTAGTCACGGTCATTCCCCAACTAACTTTATATTCCCACGCAGAGCTTTTCCACTTTGTCCATCCACCCACAAGACAGGGTCGAGCCGTCTTTCTACCAGTCCTAGTGGGAATGTCCTTAACAACATCAATTGTTGCAGCCGGCCTGTCGGGCGGGGCCTTAGGACATACTCTATGGGCGGTACAAGATGTTAATAACAAACTACAAAAGGCCTTCACCTCCGCAGCTGAATCTCTATCTGCTTTACAAAGACAAATCACCTCCCTAGCTAAAATTACCCTTCAAAACCGCCGCGCATTAAACCTCCTCACGGAAGACAAGGGCGGCACTTGCATCTTCCTCCGGGAAAAGTGTTGCTATTATATCAATGAATCAGGACTAGTAGAAACCAATATTGTCAAACTCACCAACC
>NW_007736796.1:0-1177 GCF_000696425.1 Galeopterus variegatus
CTTGATTTCTTCTTGGACCCATATGTCATTAAGTAGAATGCTGTTTACTTTCCATGTGTTTTTATAGTTTCCAGAGTTTCATTTGTCATTGACTTCTAGTTTTAATCCATTGTGGTCTGAGAAAATACATTGTCGGGTCCGCCGGCGGCGGACCTGAACAGCCCTAGCCTCGTTCCTTTCAGTGGGCGAGCAAATGGCCCAGAGTACTCTTTCCCTCCTGTCCCCTTTGGAAGGAGACGGGGGAAGACAGCCATAAAGAGATGTGAGCACACCGCCAGCCCCAAACCAGCCCAGTTAAAGGACACTCAGATGCGGCAGGGGTTCTGTCCAGGCAGTTCTGTTTGTTACCACACAAGCACTTGCTTTTATAGGAAGATAGGGAGGGGAGGTTTTAACATAATCCAATCAACTTCAAGGGCATGCATCCTGTCTCAATGCCTAGCTTTACAGAATCCTATCAGCTTAAAGGTCAAGGGCATGCATCCTGTCTCAATGATTAGCTATTGCAATCACGCAGTGTTCATGAGTGCGGCCAATAAGGGTGAATGCAAGGTTCCCACAGACACTCCCACCCTACTTCCTCCCGGTGCCGTCTTAGGCTGCCATGTTAATCCACTTGTAATGTCACTTAAGGTGGCATTAGTTTTTAAGGCCTGACAATACATGGGATAATTCCAATTTTTTTTTTTAGAATTTGTTGAGACTTGATTCGTGACCTAATATGTAATCTATCCTGGATAATGATCCATGTGCTGATGAGAAGAATGAATATTCTGAGGTTGTTGGATGGAATGTTCTGTAGATATCTGCCATGTCCAATTGGTCTAGAGTATTGTTTAGATCTTGTGTTTCTCTACTTATTCTTTGCGTAGATGATCTGTCCAATATTGACAGTGGGGTGTTCAGTTCCCCTCCTATTATGGTATTAGTGTCTATTTCCTTCTTTAGGTCTAATAGAGTTTGTTTTATAAGTCTGGCTGCTCCAACATTGGGTATGTACATATTTATGATTGTTATGTCTTCTTCATGGATCAGTCCTTTTATTATTATGTAGTGTCCCTCATTGTCTCTTTTTATGGTTTTTAGTTTAAAGTCTATTTTGTCAAATATAAGAACAGCTACTCCAGTTCCTTTTTCTTTTCTGTTTGCCATCCTTTTGCTCTTAGTATATGTGAGT
>NW_007736796.1:3139-5040 GCF_000696425.1 Galeopterus variegatus
TGGTTGCCTTGGGTCTTGGGCCTCTCCAGGGAGCCACCTCTCTGGTCAGCTTGGACTCTCCTGGGCTGCTGGATCATGGGGTGGTACTGCAGGTTGTGTGTTTTCTGCTGAGCTTCCACCTCCCGTGCAGGACTTCTCCCTGTTCTGTATGCTCTGTCCCAGGCTGCTGGGATGCACTGAGGCAATGCAGAGCATGTGTTCTCTGAAGAGCTTCCCCTTCCCCTACAGGATGTCTCCCTGCTTTGTGCGCAGTAGGCCAGTCTTAGGATTGAGCTGGGTGGTGGCCATGAAGCCTACCTGCTGCTGGATCATGTGAAGGTGGCCCCCCCACAGGTTGTGTGGACTCTACAGACCTTCTATCTCCCTTGCTGGATGTCTCTGTGCTCCGTACACATTGGGCCAGGCTGCTGGATCGCACGGCAGCAGTGTGGTCCCTGTGTAGTTCCCGCCTCCCCTGCCAGACGTCTCCCTTCTCCGAGTGCACTAGGCGGGGCTGGGGATGGAGCTGGGTGCCTGCGGTGAAGCCTACCTGCTGGATCACGCAGTGGCGGCCCCACAGGGTGTGTGGTTTCTGCTGAGTCTCTGCCTCCCTTGGTGGATGTCTCCCCACTCTGTGCGCACTGGGCTGGGCTGCTGGATCACGCTGTGGCAGCCCCACAGGGTGTGTGGTTTCTGCCGAGTCTCTACCTCCCTTTCCAGACATCGCCCCACTCTGTGCACACTGGGCTGGGCTGCTGGATCATGCAGTGGTGGCCCCACAGGGTGTGTGGTTTCTGGTGAGNGAGCTTCTGCCTCCCCCGCTGGATGTCTCCCCGTTCCATATGCACTTGTTGTTATGTTTTTATAGTTTAAATCAGTTGATTTGTGCGAGAGAGTGATGCTAGGGACCGTTTATTCTGCCATCTTTACCAGAAGAAAAGTATAATGTTTTGAATTTCTATTTTGAAACAATCCTGGCATTCTGAAATCACATGCCTAGCTTGCTTACATAATTTGAATCATCTGTTTAAGGGAAGGTTTGAAAGTACATATTCTTACAGGGAAAAGAAAGTTACTTCTTTTTAGCTTGGAGACACAGGTCCAAAATGTGTCATACATGGGCTTCACTGTGGGTATTTCCTACACACAGCAACAATAGTTTAACTTTCAGTATTTTGTTTAATGGCTTCTTAATATATTATTGTTTAAAACTAATATTTCAATCACTGCAATATAAATATTACTATTTTATCAAGGCTATTTTCCTTTAAGTGTGTGATCATTAGTTTGCTTCCACAAGCAAACATACACAAAATTACTTTCTTTTTTTGTTTGTATGGTTTTTTGACCCAGGGCTCATTTTCCACCCTGGAAGTACATTTCTCCATTATCTCTTTGGCTGTGGTTTTATTTTCTATTGACATTTATATTCCTATTAAACTCTTTAGTAAGACAAATACTTANACTGGGCTGGGCTGCTGGATCATGCAGTGGTGGCCCCACAGGGTGTGTGGTTTCTGGTGAGTCTCCGCCTCCCTTTCCAGACATCACCCCACTCTGTGCGCACTGGGCTGGGCTGCTGGATCATGCTGTGGCAGCCCCAAAGGTTGTGTGGTTTCTGCCGAGTCTCCACCTCCCTTGCCAGATGTCTCCTCACTCTGTGCGCACTGGGCTGGGCTGCTGGATCACGCAGTGGCGGCCCCACAGGGTGTGTGGTTTCTGGCAGGCCTCCGCCTCCCTTGCTGGACGTCTCCCCACTCTGAGCACACGGGGCTGGGCTGGGAATGGAGCTGGGCAGTGGTAGTGAAGCCTATCTGCTGGATCATGCCATGGCAGCCCCGCAGGGCATGTGATCTCTGCAGAGCTTCTGCCTCCCCCGCTGGATGTCTCCCCGTTCCATATGCACTTGTTGTTATGTTTTT
>NW_007736796.1:5551-7411 GCF_000696425.1 Galeopterus variegatus
TGGTTTTATTTTCTATTGACATTTATATTCCTATTAAACTCTTTAGTAAGACAAATACTTATATTTAAAGGAAATGAGAAAGTATGGGAGTGAATCTAATTCAATTTAGTGAGGCTTTTCTTTTTCAAATCACATAAACCACTTAAGCTTTGTAACATGTTTTTGAATGAAGTAGGAAATAAGTCACTCCATTTGACCTAATTTACTCTTCAAGAAATAATTCCATAATGAAAAAGAAATATATTATGTATCTGATTCATTAGATCAAGAATGAGTCAAGTCTATTTTTTAAACAGAGGTGAAAAATGTCTGCATTATAGATAGGTTGAAATGCCAGAATTCTCATGATGTCATGATTTAGTAACTACCAATCTGAACAGATTTTGGTACTATTTAACATTGCTTAGCATAATGTATGTCAAATATAAGGTGACCAAACTAGCTTTAGTCAAAGCCTTACCTTAACTAAATGTGTTTATTTTTTGTGAAGGCCTCCAAAGATGCTGGTGATCTTTAAGCAATGAAAATAAAAGCCTCTACCAAAATTAAGAGTATTCCTAGTGTGTAAGCTTTAGAATTAATATAATTCAAAGACTCTACTAAAGTTATTAAACCTACAATAACAGAATATACAAAAAGATAGTAAAGACAAAAATAATTTTCTGTAAACAATATGACCAATACCTAAAAATGTTAACTTTACCCCAAACACTTTTTAGTTTCTTCTAATAAAAGAATCATAATTTCTATAAAAGTGTCTTCCAATCTTGACAGACAAATCTTGCTTGACACTGCATTACAAAGCAAGTAAATGATTTTTACTGGAATTTTATTTTGCATGTGAAATTCTCAGAAAATTTATTTTATTAACAACTTACATGAGATTAAGAAAACAGTCATTGTTTACAAATATGTTATTGCTTAGTACTTCGTACTTAAGAGTACTTTATCTCGTCAGTATGTTATTCAGTTTCATACACTGCCTTATTCCTAAATTGAATTCAACTTTATTATTTAATATCCTAAATTGATATTAATTTGTAATTCTTTCTCCATTGTTTCCCTTACATGACTATCCCTATTTTCTTCCTGTAACATGCTCTGCTTAATCTAACATCTCCAATTTATCACAGGCCATTCATTTTATTTTTCACACCCTTCTACTCAGTTTGGCCAGTGGAAAATTGTTTACAAGGTTCAATTTAAATGCCTCTTCCAGAAAGCATATTCCAATATATCCAGTTCAAATTCATCTTTCCTCCAATCCTTTTAACCTAACTGGACTTCTGTTATAGCTTTAATGTGCCTTTCAGTAAATCCATTACCATCTGTAGCTGTAAAGTAGCACATATTTAGTAATAATGTAATGATTTGTATATTTGTCTTCCTCATTTTAGTTTAAGTTTTTGATAGTAGGGACTTTATATCCCCCATGGTTTTGTTCCAAGTTTTATACATAGTAAACACTGAAACAATATATATTTATTAAATTCCTTTTCGTTTGATTTTACTTAACACAAGAGAAAACTGCAATGCCTCCTCTCTCAGAGAGATTTGGTTGTACTTATAGACAGGCAGCAAAATATGTGATATGTTTTTAGTAATACAGTGCTAAAGTGGGCATCTGTATTAGTCTGCTGGGTTGCCATAGCAGAGTACCTCAGAATGGGTGGTTTAAAGTACAGAAATTTGGGGCCGGCCCAGTGGCGCACTCGGTAGAGTGCGGCACCTGGGAGTGCAGTGGTGCTCCTGCTGAGGGTTCGGATCCCATATAGAGACCGGTCCACTCACTGGTTGAACGCGG
Source organism: Galeopterus variegatus (assembly GCF_000696425.1). Lineage (NCBI taxonomy): Eukaryota > Metazoa > Chordata > Mammalia > Dermoptera > Cynocephalidae > Galeopterus > Galeopterus variegatus. Next base: position 7,356 of record NW_007736796.1, read on the forward strand.
TGCAGGCACGACACCGAGGGTTGCGATCCCGTTGCCGGTCACGAAAAAAGACAAAA